>NC_026151.1:5367850-5474341 GCF_000512975.1 Sesamum indicum
AAAGCATTGAATGACGCATGGATTTAAGAATATAAAAAAAATAGAATATTTGATATAAGTATTGAAGTTTGTAAATGCAAGATTTTAACAAATATTTCGAAAGAATTTTTGAGAATTCCTTATCACTCCATTAAAATTAATTTTTACTGTTGACTTGAGGAGGCCAAACATATAATATTGGGTAGGAGTTCATTCTTAATAATCAAATTTTGATATCAATATTTTGAAATTCTTGCACTAAGCCCACAATCAGCCCAACCGGCTAAGAGCCCAGCTGGTTCTTCAGTAGGAAGACAAGGCCCCCAAACTTACTTCCTACCTTTCTAAACTGCAGGTCCAAAATACAAGCCCATTTTAGCCAGACACGTCATCCTACAGTTGGGAGGACACGTCATATAGCTTGTTAATACATTTGTACACATCACCCTAGAATATCTCCAGATGGTACCAAATAAAAAGAAGACAAATGAGCTGAAAAATCCACAAGTAACCAATTCCAGAATTTTTGGGCAGATATAGTAAGGTTCAGTCCAACTCGCTTATCTCAGTCAAATCTAGTCCAAATCACAAATAATTTTTTTTGAATGATAGCCAACTTAAAAGGTTTCCCAACGCTGTATGACGCTCTACAACAACCCCAGATCCTGCTTTGTACATGCCTATAAATATAAGTCTTGTACAGTCATTTGGTAACATCAATCCTAACTTTCAAACTCTCACTTATTCTTTCAATTCTCTCTTATTTTTAGGCTATCTTGAGCCTATACTTTGCACTCCACACGAATATTTATCACTCTCACATCATATTTCACAATTATTCTCACTTTACTTCAAGTTTCCATTTTTATTTCTTCCATAAATCATTACTAACTTAAGCATTGTTGCTAACCTCTTGCATGGTTAGTCTCCATTGATTTTAGAATTTTTTCTAAAGATCCTTCGACCTTGTGGTGTAGCCAAAAATTTGGCATGCATTATTGGCATCGTCTGTGGGAACACTTGAGCTTTCACGTAAGAAATGGCGAATTTAAACAATGGATGTGACATCAGATCATACGAGGAAAACTGTTCCTTCCCTGTTGTAACTAGTCCTACTATTCCCCTGCAGATCCAACTTCAGGAGCTGCCGTAACTCTATTAATTGATATAAGAATAAAACCTAATTTGAAAAGTTGTGAAAGATTTTTATTTAAATTTACTTAAATTATAAAAAAAAATAACTAGACGTAAAATTTGAAAGAAATTGTAAAGATCTGAAAACAAAAAGTAAAATTATAATGAAAATAATTAAGAATTTAAAATAAAAGCAGGAACTAAAAAAATAAAAATGGTAATGCTGAGAGAGACTAATTAATGAAAAATTATTGCTATAAATGATTTGTATATATAAAAATAAGAACATGTGGCAGATTAAATCAAAACTAACTTATCCATTTCATATACCATGTAGGAAAGAGAGATACATTTGTTGATTTTCATTTTAAATATAATAATATGAATTTACTCTCTTTAATTTTCCTCCTATATTTGTTTATGCCATTTCGTATTATTAGAAAGTGTTATAGTATTTATAAACATCACCATTATCGAAAATTTGAATAATGTGTACGTAGATATATGAAAATTAAGTAAATATATTATACAATATACATTATAATATAATATATGTTAATAATATATATATATATATGTGTGTGTGTGTGCGTGTGCGTGTGCGTGTGCATTTCTTCTAAAAAAGGCCATATCAAGAAACTGCTAAGTATAGTAATCATATTGGTGTTTCTATTAAGTATTAACTAGTCTCCGAAAGAAATTAAAACAATTTATGGAGTGCTTTTTAACTTATTGAAACAAGAAACAATAATTATTTCTGTCTGCTTTTGCATATCTACTGGAAAGATAATTTCTTTTTAAACATCGGATTTTCTCTAAAATAAAACAGAAAAAGAAAATCATAAATCACTTCTAAACCTAACTTGGGCCCATATGACTGACTGGGAAGTGGTCCAAAAGACGCCTTCTATCAATTTTCTTAAAGCCACAGCATTCAAAGATAAAAAATGAAAAGCAACTGAAAATTTTGCAGTTTGGAGTTTCAAAGTCATATGCATTTTGAAATCCACTTACTTGAAGCATGAGATTCAGATGAACATCTCAATCCTTTGTCCCTACAGAGTACTGCAATATGTTACAAAACAAAGAGAATGCTTCAAATGATAAGGAAAAGAACTCTAAATTCCTGTACATAAAAGGCCAGATTACTTATCTAGATCGATATACAGATTTGACATCTGCACTGACTCCTAATTATTCAAACAAATGTTAGAAGATGCCGACATCTGATGCACACCTGAAGTTATCGTGCATACACAACTGAAGCGTTCAAATGTGTTGAACTGTAATAATCTGCATGAATGCAAGTTATAGGATAACCCAACAAGTGCATACAACGTTGTCATCCATGATTGACGCGAGGCATTTCGTCTAATTGCCCGAACAATTATGCACCTAGTGCTGCAGTCCGTTTTTCCCAGGTTTTCTGGCTATTACCAGATATTGTCATGCATTGCACTTAAAAGTGCGAGGAACGCCATCATTTACTCTAAGGACACACCACAAAGTGATTGGTAGACAAGGTAAAATCTCGTAGTTTACACCAAATGTTGTTTCTCCTAAGATGGTGTCTAGCAGAATACAGCAATCACAGAAGTGTATCAAGCTGAATTATCTATCTGCTTCATTAGATCCACAATAATATACAGAAAAGACTGCAGCCAATCTCACATTCTACAACTACAATCAACATATTTTAGTCACCCAAAGTTTTGCTTAGAGAAATTACCACACTAGCTCAAAGCTAAACTACAACTACAACAAATATTGAAACATACAAGAGAAAAAGATTTCAAATGAATTATTAGGATATGCGCAACATTACTCAGGCTCTTCCAGTTGCATCATCCGCTACTATGAAAAATACTAGTGGGTTTCAGCAAGGCTTGATTTCAAAACCGATGCTCAAAAGGGTTCTTGCTGACTCTGATGTTTTTTCCCCACCAGGATTCAATGCTTCGCAAGTCAGTTCACCTTCTTTGTCAACTGACCATTGGGTTTGACTTTGACAAGATTCGGTTTTAGTAGTTTGCGAGTTATCCACGGAAACAGGAGTCGTGGAAGCAACAGGAGGATCACTTTTTGGCCCGTGACGCTTTCTAGGTACAGGCATGTCATGATCATGGACTCCCTTGTACGTTATTACTACAGCACTAACGTTGTCCACAGCTCTCTCTATGTGTTTTCGAACAGGACATCCAGCTGACGTACATCTGTAGTAGTTCCTGAAATTCATTTAACAAGTGACTACAAGAATTAGAGCAAGCAGTAGACATGACTTGGGAAATATGTTTCTGTATATTCTGTGTCCTGAAGAAAGAGATTCCTGGAATGTAAGACAAGGAGGGCAAGGATTTGAAATGATCCGTTCAAAAGCTAAAAGTTTCTTGACAGAGGTAACGATCATTTAGCAATAGTTTAATGCTTTCATTTGATCACTTAGCTTTGCAATTCTCATAGCAAGCTCCATAAAACTACCATCCAGATTGTGTTATTAAGGATTAAACTGCAAGCGGATATAACAACCCCAGTATTAAACTTCAGTCCAGAAAATAGAACGGAGAAGACAAGGAAATATAATCACTTATGTGGTTGGGACCATGCATTTTAGGATTAGTTATAATTGATAAGTTGCAATTGCTAAACTAGTTTCCTTGCAGCTGTGTTGAATATTGATACAAGGACACCGGTAGAACATTGAGAATTGTAAATCACAAAAGGCAAAGGATACAATGCTATATGGTATGTTCTAAGATAAGTAAAGTATGAGATCTTTAACATCTTATATTTTTATATTTATACCTTATTATCATAGGATGCATCTAACAGACATGTCAAAATTGTCGGACAGGAAATCATTACCTATATTTAATACACAGACAAACACACACACATATATGTATATCCGTGCAGTCAATATAAATTTAAATAAACAAAAAACTGATGGACATTATTTCATAATTAAATTTACAATATTTTTAACAAATTGTGCTTTTGTATCACTGTCAAAATTGATAGTATCACATAATCATTCTTTTATTAGCACGAACATATCTAATACACATGTCAAAATTGTTAGGTAAAAAGATCTTCTTACTTTTCTTTTCTAAGAACTATTTGAAGTGTTGGGTGTGGATCCAAGGAGCACTGCAGAATATCCTATAGTATCCAAGTCTCTGAAACAGGCACAGCATTTTAGAAGTACCCTTGCCATATAGGACATTTAGGAAAGACTTCATTAAAATTATAAGGGCTGCACATCCACATACATGTATAAACATTTATGTGCCTCTTCATGGCTGTGTTTGCCTATGCTTGTATGTCATATTAGCATGCTTGCTTGCTTGTTTGTTCTGCCACAGTTGGCAAGCTGGGGAAAAAGTGAGCTAGAACTAACACGGTTTCTATCTTAGTAGCCACATCATCTGCACGGTACCAATCACTAATTTATTCCCCAGCAGATCATTCCTAAAACTTAAGGAAATTGGTGGCATATTTCATTTGACCAAAAGTATTTAAGATGATAGACCCAGGTACAATATGCCATCAATAGATCAACTTTTAATATCAATGAGTCAAGGAAAATGCTTATCAATGATTATCATATATTTAATTCAATTAAAGCAAATCTTTTATAATACTTATAACACTGTTGTAAAAGAATCTAGAAAAAATATAAAACTTTTCCCACAAAAATGGAAGCCGAGGGGGCTGACTCACTGTAGTCCCACTTAGTATTTACGTCTCTGGTCGATTAGCAAGTTTTATCCATACACATATTCCTTCCAAACCGCAAAGGATATCAAGCTTTGAATTTCTATTTGTCCAAATATACTTGTCCTTTTGAAAAAATTACAAATAATTGATCTACTTGTGTATTTTAACCCTCTTAGATTATTATTAGGATCCATTACTTATATATACCATGATTTAAGTAGTGCAATTACACATGGTAAACATATGCATCAAATCCTATGGTTATGCGTTTCATATTTATTTTAATAGGAGAAAAATGAAACTTCACGACTCGATTACAACACTATGAATTGGAAGTTTTTTTACAATTCAATTTAATTTTTCAAATTTTTACACTTATCACTTTCTAAGAGAGGCTAGTTTTTTTCGTTGAAAAGAGAAAAATATCTTGTTATTGTTTTGAAAATCAACCCTGACATATTTTGTGGTAAGGAGAAAGTATAAAATTATCAATAAATCAAGGGTTGGGATTTTATCCAAATCTGTGTAGTAAGCACAAGTTAGCAATGAAGACTAACACCAAATTACACGTGGCGCTAAACTGATAATAGATTTTCAAATCGATAAGAAGTTTAAAGATAAAAAAAGTTGGCTTCTAGGTAAAAGTCCAAAACGGCAAAGCTTCTTCCGAAGAACCTGAAAAAAATCACCTAACTATGGAGTCTGCTAGAGTATGATTCATCTTACCTATTCTTCCTTAATTTATCATTACAAGGATCGCTTTACCAACAGCTATAATTGAATACAGTAATGATTACTTTCATAGAAAATGCAACCTCAGACACAGAGATGAAACCCAACAGCATTGGTTAGAATCTCAAGAATTCCACAATCCCCAGTATTGCTTCATTATCAATATTGAGACGAACAGATCAAGTCTCTCTTCTATGATACTGTCAAAAGTAAAGTTATAATATACTAGGCTAGATATGAACTAAGTTCACACTACTCAGGTGACCTGCACGCATGCTTGAAGGAACAGAAAATTAAACCGAGGCAGTGGTTTCAGGTTTCCTTTTGTGTCACTGACAACAATATTAACATCAATCCCTTAGGTCAAGGACTCAACATGCTTCCTCTGCACTCCATTTTGCAATATAAGTATTACTCTCTCTGAATTTAAATTGTTTCTGTTCAGCTATCTGGGGTGATTAGTTTTTTGTCCAAAGTAGTCTTAAACTAACCATCATTCTACACATGTATTAATCAGGTGATTTCGTAATCAATGAGTCTTGCTGGATGAGATGGTGACTTCGTAACCAACTTGAAACCACTAAAATATCTCTCAAACTTACAAGTAAAAAGGAACCTAACCAATCTATACAAAGCCCAATCACATTTCACAACTAAAGACGTCTTAGGCATATCCAAGAAGTTGGATACTGGAGTGGAATATTATATACACCTGCATATATGTATTTTTGTGAATAAGCAAACCATTTCCTTCTCTTGTTCTCTCTTCTTCTGGTTTGTTGGGAGTGGCAACAGGACCGGAGGGTGTTTAATTTTTCGTGTATGTCACAGGACAGGCAAAACAGTTTTTATCTTCCTGATTGTAACATGAATTGTAATAACAGAGAAGTACAAGATCAGATGTTAAGAATCTTAGGAGTATCATATTAGATACTACTTCTAAATAGACGACTAAGCACTGAGTGATGAACCTAACATTAGGATTACCAATAGACCAGGTAGTGCAACTGGAAGATGTACAGATGTCTTACGAGACTCATAAGCACATCGTAAGGCCAATGATTCTAGTGAAACTAAGGCAATATGAGGTCAACATTGAAGTGCAACACTGAAGACTGGGAGTTTACCTTGGATGAGGATTCCCCTTCACCATCTTCTGCCCATACTTACGCCACCTGTAGCCATCACCTGATATGCCCACATCACCAGCCGCATGAACAACATACTTAGGTTTCTTTCCAGTTTTAGAAATGGAGCTCAATTCACCCAATGAACTTCTCTTCTGCCTGGCAATTCATAGAGGTAAAATCAGATTCATCTGGTAAAAATTATCAGCTGGAAATATCATAATATAAAACTGACAGTCACCAACATAATTAAAGACTTGCCTTCTCTTATATTCAGGTCCATCAACGTACTCCCCCTTAATGTTAACTTCTATTGTCTCATCAGAACCACATGAATCCTGCTGTTTAATTTCAGGTATCTGATCAATTACTTCTAGAGGTTCTTTAGAAGAAGTAGATGGCACCGGATCGTTAACCCCTCTTACTGGATGAGTTGTATCATCACTCCCATTAAAAGGCACAATTGCTAATGCATGCCTAGTTTCTCTTGCACAATTTCCTTTCTGTGGAGGATCATGATTATGGTGACTTCTATAAACAGTCTCTATGACACGATTAGAACGATCACAACACTCAATCTTCTTGGCATAACAGTCAGAGAATGTGCATCTGTAATAGCTCCTAGAACCTTCTGGACTCTTCACTTGCTTTTGACCATACTTGCGCCAGTTGTACCCATCAGGCGTCTTCAGCATAGGAACAACCGATACAGGTTTCGAACCTGGAGACTTCAGCTTGTCATGTTCTGTGAGGCATGGGCTGTTACCATTGTCTACGGGCTGCGCTTTTTTGTCTGATAGAGTTGTGGGGGAAATGGACTGTTTAACAGACATCGGCAACAATTTCAAGTTGGATGGAGTTTCAGATATCTGTATTTTAACTTGGGCAGACTGACCAGTAATACGTTTTAAAGGTTCCTTTTCGACTTCTCTTACTTGATCCTGCAGCAACAGTAAAACCAAGATGGAGTTGAGTTGCGTTTACACTATCAGAAATGCATAAAGTATTCCAGGTTACTTCAATAGAAATATAAGAGTAGCACAAGCACAAAATAATAGATTTTCCATAATAATAAATCAAAACTTAAAAAGACAATCAACATCATCATTCTAATTAGACTATATAACAGTAGCAACAGCATGAGAAATCTTTGGTGATATAAATGGTAATGTGCTTTGATGATTTCAGTTGCTGCTGCAAAATCAACACTGTGAGAACGTCTAGAGAAGCATATAGACAACTTACTAATTCATTATCAAAAGGTCTATATGAAAAACTTACAACTCAATAACCTAACAATTACTTATTAGTATCAAAGGTCTGAATAACACAAAAAATAGAATTACAAACACCAGTTTTGCATCACATTGAATATGACAGCATTCAAACGCTTCATCTTGTATAATGAAAATTTAAGATCAGAATAAGCAAGAATTTTTCGAAGCAGTGCCTACTCTGCAGACTTAATGATTCTGAATAATCTGAATCTGAACTAAATAACATAATATGCTAGATCAATTATGCTGCCATGATTGATAACTAAACTCACTTCCTCTCTCTTCCATATTAGTAACTACAGGATTTACGTGTGAAGGAAACAAAGTGGTTGAGATGTCAGAAAAGAGAAAAATACATCTTGAATTAAGTTAAGGAACGAGAATAGTGCTTAGTTCCAGCATGTCCTAAAACTAAATGAAAAAAATAATAACAATAATCTTAAACAATTTAGGTTTTTTCTCAAAATTTCTACTGGATTCAATAGAGGTTTTAGATAATAAACTATAGCAATAACAAAGAAAGAATCCTAACAATCGATAGAAAACAAATTGTTATTTAACAAAAATCACTCCTTTTCCGTGTTCTCCCACGTTATGGAAGAACATGAAAATCAAAAGCTAAGTCTGAACATGAAACGGGGTTCTAACCTTCAATTCTTCGACTGACTGCAGCGGTTGCAGAGAGTATTCCACCGGAACCTCTGCACCATCGAAAATAAATCAAAATCACCGTTTTGACTCACTCAGTGATCTCAATTCGTACGTACATACATAAGATTACATCTCAAATAATTAATCATACGATAGTTATTCACTCCTCAACTCCACCTAAAACACAAACCCCAAGAAAGACAGAATAAAACAAGGAATCACACAAGTACCGGAGAGAAGTTCCGGGGACTCCTTAGAATCGGGCTGGAAACCACTCTCGGACACCTGTACGGAGGTTAGGGTATCGGACTGAGAAGCTCGTGATTCTCGTCCGTCTCCAGCAGAAGCTCCGCCAGCTACACAATCACTGTTATTATCCTCCCCCACACGCCTCTGCTCATCGTTTTTCTCGAATTCCTCGCCTTGATTATCTCCTCCTTCTTCCTCCTCCTCAGGCGGCGAATTTCCAGCTTCCATGTTCTCCACAGAGCTCCGATTATTCTCTTCTCCCATGGCTGATTCCTACACACAGTGAGAATGTGTGAGTGAGTGAGTGCTGTTGTTGTTACTGACAAAAGGTAAAGCTTTTCCTTTCTTTAAGAGCTGTTTATAATAATAATTCATACCATATTTTAGAGCTGATTCTAACTCAGGAGTACTGTGGATTATTACGAAAAGACGAGAAGCACCCTCATCAAATACGTTATTTACGGAAGAGTGTAGGGGTAAAGTGGTGGAGATCAGGGATAGATTAGTACTTTCAAGTAAGGAATTTGGTGAGTGGGAGTGGCGAGCACTGTGTTGGAGTGCGACTTGGAAAATTAATATATATATAATATTATTTTGTTTTTAATTACGTGAACCGGACATTTATTCCGGGTTCGGAATTTTGTCTGGGGCCGTTCAGCGTCGCGGTTGACTTATCTTGACTCGGCTCAACTTATGCAACTTTCCAGAAATACCCCTTGATGATCTATCACTCGAAAAAAATATATATTAATTTTTTGTTTTATTTTTATGTCTAATTATTGTGACACGCAGCACTTACTTGTTTACAATCAATAAATACGGTACATATTTTAAAAGTAAAAGTGGAACAAGAAATAAATACAGAGTGAAGGTAGAAAAATAAATATGGCAGTATAAAAACTGATTTATAATTAAAAATTGATATAAGATACGAACAAAGCTGAAATGGGATATTAACATAATAGCAAGAATGGATTTCTAATTGAAAGTTTCTGGGCCAAAAAATTATACTTATATATTGGATTTATATTATCACATTATTAGAGTGCAAATAAAATAATTAAAATTTGTGTGTAATTTTTTAAAAGTATATATAAAACTTGGAGGGCTAATATATAAAAAAAATAAATTTATTTTCCGGCACCTCACCCCCCATTTATCACTGTATAAAAGTAGATAAATGGTAAAGAGAACGTGGACTATTTAAAAGAAGTAAGTAATTGTGATTACATTATATTATACTTAAGGGCATAACTGGTAGTTCAAACTTCATATTTTGGTGTTACGATGTTACAAATCCTCACCTATGAGTGAAAACTACGTTTCTTTCTATATTGGTATACATAATTGATGGGAAAAATCCTTATTTTCAGGCAGAATATCGAAAATACCCTTAATGAAGGGCATTTCCATCATTTGAAGTCCAGGATCCGTGTATCATTGAAAACGGGCCAAATCGTCCATGAACTAGACATGTTTCTTGGCTGAAGATCCGACTCAAGGAGAGTCGTCCGATCGAGGATGACTATCGTCCTGGTGATGACGCGTGGCCCAAGCAACAGTGTCCACATAGGCCTATAAATATCCCGACACACTAATTTTTTATGTAACTGGCATTTAATTATCTTCGACCTACTTAGTCTCTGATTACACATTTTTTACTCAACCTTACTAACTTGAGCATCGGAGGATCTAAGTCGGGGATGTATCCGACGAGCCTCACGTGCCTTCTTGTCCTCAAGATCCAACATTGTCTTGATAGAGTACGTGGTTAAGAACGAGATCGTCGTGGAAGGTCGCATACTTCGATCAATATCAATGATAGGAAAAAAAAAAAAAAAAACTATGTTATATAGAATATAAGAAATCAAGACTCAGAGGGTTTTTGCATAAAGTTATTCAGAATATTTTATAAGTTCAAACATCTTGTAAGATGTTAGATTTTATTTTGAAAATAAACTTCTGAAGCATTTGAATAAAATAAGATTATGAAGTTTATAAGTTGTTAATAACGATAATTTTGCCACTGATATAATGAAATTGAAGGAGTTTGTTAAGGCTTTAAAAATAAGTTATAAACTTCTTACTTATTTTGAGCATAAGTTCTTAACATCATACGTATTTTGATCTTATACGGTGGTTTTTGGAAAAGCTACGTACTGATCACTTTTTTCAATATTTTTAAGATATTTGAAAAGAATTTATAACCTCACGCAAACATCCTCTCAATCTAATGTGCTAACTGCTCGTTTACTTTTATGTATGTGATAAATGAATTATTAAAAAATGAAAGCCTTGGATAAGAGATAGAGGTGTGAACAAGCAAGAGAAGAGGGATGATCGTCTGATTTACAAGATTATAGGCATTACTATAGTCCGGTCTACAAAATATTCGTACATTTTGGACATTTTCAATCACAAAATACAGGGCGAATAATTTTATCTATACGAGTATATAATTGAATACCATCAAATTTAAAGTCATTGGTTTGGCAAGACTGCCTCTAAGTAGTTTCTCTCTCTTTTCCAATTTATAATTTTATTTTGAATATTTTTTAAATTATTTTTCTCTCTCCAATTTATTTTTTTCTTCTTTTTTGTTTTATTTTTAAATATAATATCTATATTATATATTAAGGGTGATGACTTTTTTGGTGTCTCTCATTTTTTGTCTATTTTTTTTTTCTTTTCCACCCACTAAACTTTCATATTTCCTCCACATATATTCCGTGAACACTCCAAAAAATTATTAGGTGCAATATCTGACAGGGACTAGTCTCAACACGGTATTTGTGTGTCTGAAAATATTAAATAAAAGAGAAAAAAAAAAGAATATGTTGGCGTGTCCGATACATGTTATGTTGGAATAGGTGACTAAAAGCCAATTGGATTGGCGGTTTTGAAAACTATTCAAGCAATCTTTATTTAAGCAATGTTATCCCGATGAATATGGTAAGAATTCGTCGTCGGCACACGTATCTGTTGTGCTTACCAAATTACGTCAAGCACTGTTTGGATGTCACAACAGATGCCCACAGACCAGCTTAACAACCGTGCAATAGTTAGACTGCGCATTGGATGATGGTCATGAAACCAACTGTTTAGGGTTGGTTTTGAAATGTTCTAAGTCGAGGACCTCGAAACTGGGCATCGAGAGTCCTACTGAGACTTGCATTAAGAGTCACATTCATTTAATGAGTGTTGTGTTTCATCGACGACAGACGTAAAACGTCTATGCAATCTTAATGGGTTGATTGGCTAGATGTCGAATCGACTGAACTGACTCATGGGGATGATCATATGGAAGCCTTGGAGGCTTGGTTGGTATGACTTGAGTCCCCAGCTCTGATAGTATGGGAGTAGTTCTCAGACTTGAGAAATCACGACAATCGCGTACATGCGATGATTGTTTCTTAGATTTGTGCAAGAGTTGTCTAGTGCAGTCAAAGTATGTAGCCAGGACAGTGAGTTCCAAGAAGAGGATTCGTCCCCTGTCAAGACGTGACAGAGGCATCTCCTATGCACTTGGAGATGCATCTACGCTCTATAAAGTTGTGGCCACAGTCATTGGTCGAATAGAAAAAAGAGGTTCCTATGTTGAGTAATTTGGCGTAACGCAATCTTAAGTATTAAGCATAGATGTCTAGTCCAGGATGAGAACCGACACCCAATTTCATACCCTAGACTAAGGCCGAGAGACGGTAGACGGAAGGACCGTACCCATATGGGCTGGGGAGCCTAAAAGTTCACATGAAAATTCACTTAGTATCTAGTGTCATGGACCGTTGCTAGACGGTCACCTATGGTGATGGGCTTTCTTGATCAAGAATTATTAATTAAATTAAATTAAATTAATAATAGTGTTGGACACTAGCCCAAATTTAGATGAAAGGTGGACCTAAAGAGTCACACGCAAATCACGGAGAAGGGACGAGGAATTAATTAGAAATTAATTCCATAAGTAATTGGATTACTCATATATGAGAGGGATTCATTGGATGGATAAGCCCAAAAATAAATTAATTGGATTAATTTCATATTGGGTTTGCCCTTATTATTTAATAAGTTGGACTTATTATTTAATAAAAGGTTATTAAGCTCAAAATTTAATTGAATTAAATATTTGATGGACTTAATTAAGTGGCCTTTAATTAAATTGGACTTAATTAATTGGGCCTTATATTTTAATTAATTAAAATCGGCCCAAGTTCATTAATTAAGTTGGTGGAAATTGTTAGAAAAAGAAATTATTGACTAACAAATTCACTTTTGAAAAATATCATGTTAGTCATCATTTATTTAGAATAAATAATTTTATTACCTTATGGATGGTTAAAATGAACCTAAACATATTTTAATATATCCATACAAGGTATGTATATGTGTTAGTCATTTGAAATGACTAATGAATACATAACAAATCAAGAAAAATAATTTCCTACACCAAAAATCCACCTCTCGGCGGCCCCCCTCTTGTATACACACTAGATGTGTTTTCTCCCTAATTTTCTTCTAGCAAAGAGAATTAGGGTCTGAATGCTGGTGTAGACGCAACTTTAGAGGGCTTCTATGTTGAAGCCTTGCGTGAACAGATCAAACGAAGGTGGTTCGAAGTAAATTAAAGAAAGAGGTGATTCTTGATTTACGTTCTAGTACCTCTTGTATTTCATTCAACCATTAGCCCCATTAATTTTATTGTCTTGTATATTATTAACTACATCGAACGCCCGAGAACTCCAAGGGTACACCCCTTGGCATTATGTTTTATTGCATTTTTGTTTTTATTTACGCATTTTATTTTTTACCGCTTCCGCTTGAGCTTTCCCGAGCCGATCCACTCGCACCTCGCGGTGCCTTTCATGTTCAAGGAGTGTCAAACACGTGTTGGACACGTTTAGAGTTTTTTAATAATTTCAAAAAGTTTTGGATTTTTTTTAAAATAAAAAGATTTTTGGGTTTAATAAGAAAAGACTAATTCACTCCTCTTAGATTAAAAATTTTATGATGAAATCACTAAAAATTCGAGAGATGGTCATGATAGCATAACTAATTTGGATTACTAGAAATTTCTCATTGTGTACTTTTTATAATAAAATGATTATATATTTTTTAAGCCACATTTGATTAAAATTTTCGATGTAAGACATGCTTATTTTATATTTTATCTTCAATATTTACATATTGCTATTTTAATTTTATGATAAATTGCGAATATAAATTAAAGATATATTATATATAGTCGTGTCAGTATCGTGTCCTAATTTTTTTATATTTTTTGTATTACCGTATCTGTCTCATATCGCATTCGTGTGATCATATTCGTGTCCATGCATCATAGCCCTCCACCATCTACAAGTGTTAAGAATTGTTTCTTCAAATAGTTATTTATTTATTTAATTAATGTGTTTTCTTTTCCTCCGAGTACAAGTATTCTCTTTCAAAATTATTTTTTTTATCATAATAATTTTCGTATTATCATTTTCTCTACAAGGAAAATTTTTAATAAATGATATTTCATTATGGATAAATTACGAGATAAATGCATTTTTGGTCCTCAAATATAATTATTAATGCCATTTTAGTTTTCAAATAATTTAAGGTTGCGTTATTAGTACTCAAACTTTAATTTTTTTTTTGGCACTTTTGAACATTCTGTTAACTTAACGAAAATTTAATTTAAAGTGGAAAAATTTGCTTTTTTCCTCCCATTTTGTAGTGTTTTTCAATTTATAATCCAATGCATCTATTGCTTAAATAAAATTTTTATTAAATTTAACGAAAAAGTTAACGGAAGGACCAAACATGTCAAAAAAGTTAAAGTTTGAGGAGCAAAATTGCAATTTTAAATTGTTTGAGGACAAAAATTGCATTAGTGACTATATTTGAGGACAAAAAAATGTATTTATCTGTTAAATTATATTTTGCCATCCGAACTATGCTCGTTGTTACAGTTTGCCATAGAAACTTTTTTTCGCATTAACTTATCATCTCAACTTTGCGAAATTTGCACTTTGCAATATATGACCTTTTTTTGTTGATTTTCCTGTCGAAAAAACATCAAATGATATGCATATGTGAAAAATAACCCTTAAATATCACATGCGCTCTACATATGAAGTTTGTTTAACAAAAGTCTTGGTCAAAAAACAGCTATAAATAGTAAAGTGCAAAATTTTATAAAGTTGAGATGATAAGTTGATACCAAAAAAAAAATTTAGATGCCAAAATATAAAAACAGCCATAATTTGAATAATAAAATATAATTAACCCTTTACATTATTTATATTTTTAAATTTTTTTTGTACATATATAGTAACAAATTTATATTATTTTCCACATATATTTGAGTATGTCACGTAAGCTGGTCTTAAGAATAAGGTACATAATGAACGTCCATCTTAAGAAAGAGCGCATGTATTTAGTGTGATCCCATCTTTGTGTTGACATTTTCGTCAAATATTGATATACTGCACGTTTCATTTTTCATTTTTCCTTTTTAAATATTTGATATTTCTTTGGAGGGTACGAGAAAATTCAACTTATATACTTGAATTTAAATATGGGTATTGATAATATTCTATATTAATCATTATTATAAGGAAAAAAAAGTAAAATTTTCTTATTAAGTTCCGTTTGTCTGACCTTAAATACTAAAGAGTAAATAACTCGAATTGTTTTTTAAATAATTTTACACGAATACTTAAGTACTTCCCAGAAAATAGGGTTGGCGTGATTATAAAATTAAATACAGGTAAATTATATTGATGCCGTCTGAGTTTAGGTTAAAATACACAAATATCTATTTTGTTTTATAAAATTACAAATATACCCTTTGAGGTTATAATTGTGATATAACTACGCTCCATATTTAGAAACAAAACTCACACAGGGTACAATTGTAATTTAGCAAAATATAGAAAGTGTTTATATATTTTGACGTAATTTCATGGATTGTCAATGTAATTTACCTTTAAATAATAACCTAATGTGCGTGAAGATTACGTCAATATCTTTATTGTTTTTCTTTTAATTTAAATGCTTTTAAAATGAATAATAACTATATATAGGTTTGCTTGATTCTTAATATTTTCTTAATTGTTGGAATCTTTTATTTATTAATGAGATTTTTTGTATTACGACAATATATATTCTTGGGTTTTTGTGGGTATGAAAATTTATTTTTACAAATTTCAAAATATGTAACTTAAATTTAGATGGGTTTTTTCTATTTAATTTTTTGCATTTATTTAAAAAATATTTGTGCGTATGCAAGAACAGATGATAAAGTTATAATAATTGAAATAAATAATTTATTCGGGCCGTCAAATTCTATTTGATATTCAAGTGAGAACGACGAATATAAATTTACTTGAGCTCGATTTGTTAAATTTAATGGACCGTATTTAAATAAAGTATTTTGTTTGATGTGCTCGCAACTTGATTCGATTAATGTAAAAATAAATAAATATATTTAAAATATTAATTACTCGAGATCCACTCGTGTTTGATAATAAAAATAAGTTCAAGCTCAATTCAATCAATAATCATATCAAATTAACCCAAAATTTCAAGTTTAACAATAACTTGTACAAGTTTGAATAATAATACGTTTGACTCGACTCGATCTATTTATAGATATAATGATTAATAATATTTAAAAAATAAAATAAATAAATATATTTTTGTGTCTTTTAACAATAATATGATCAATTCGACGTAATAGTGCCAGTGAATACTAATATTTAAAAGGGATAATTGCACTTTCCTCCCCCTAATATTTGCTGTAATTACACGTAGATTTTCTGTGGTTTGAGAAATTAGTCTAACACCCCTAAGGTTTGCTTTTATTTAACAAATAAGTCCCTTCGTTAATCAAAATTCACTGAATTAGCTAATATTAACAAAAAAAAACTGAATAAAATTGATATTTACCTTCAATCGACTTATTACAAGTAAAAAAAAAATTCTGACTAAACTATTCTTGTAATGGTGAAGATACTATTAACGAGTGAAGACGTATGATGGTATTTTGATTATATAAAAATTATTTGACCTGTAATAAAATAGTAATAAGTCAATCGGAGATAAAAATATAATTTTTTTTAATTTTTTTATTAATATCAATAAATTCGGTGCATCTTGATTAATGTATGGACTTATTTGTTAGAAGAAAACAACTTTAGAAATACTAGATATAATTTTTCAAACGATAGAAAATTTATGTGTAATTATAGCAAACTTCATAAAAGTGTAATTATTTCTATTTAAAAAATAAAACAAAATAAAAATGCATTTCTATGTCATAAATGCAACAGATGTTAGGTATCCTAGGAAATGGGTGGTAGCGTCTTTTGCCCAGGGCCCAACACCCCCTAAGATTTACTTTTTCTAAAAATAAAATAAATATATAATCATATCGCTTTATCTAGTTTGAAAAATTCATATAATATTATCAATGTTTGTTTCGTCCAATAAATATTTTTTTTTGGTTAAAATTTATCAAATTCGCTAATATTGAAAAAAAAATTGAATGAAAGTTTTTATTTAAATGAAATTCGCTAATATTGAAAAAAAAATTGAATGAAAGTTTTTATTTAACTCGATTTTTATTACTGATTTATTATGAGGCAAATAAATATTTTTTAATCAAACTACTTTTATACATCTGCACACGCACTAACGCATGTGAGAAGGTGCATCTTCACCATTATAAGGCCAATTTGGACCAAACAATATTCTATTGACCTGCAATAAATCAATAATACGTCAATTGAGAAAATATAAATTTGCATTCAATTTTTTTTTGTTATATCAATAAATTTCATGAATTTTGATTAATAAAAAATTTATTTATTGAATATAAATAATTATCAAAGTTATTAGATGAAAATTTAAATTACAAAAAAATTATGTTGAATTGGAAATGCAAAAAAAACATTATGGAATAGGGAATGGAAGAAAGTGGTGTTGTCCTTTCCATAGGCCCACAGCAATATGAGAGAGATTCTTCGGAAGACGGCCGACAACGTTATACCCCTCGTCCTCGCCTCGTGTTCCCAAATCAGACACAGATATTTTAAAGCCGGTTTCTCGCTTCGTGGTGGAATGAATATGTCTTTTGATTTTGTGATTTTTTTTAATGAAAAGATGTGATAAATATAAAAATATGGGATAATTATTATTTTTTTTCTTAAAATTTGGTGAAATTCCACGTAAATTTATTTTAATTTGGAAAATTATATTTAACACCTCTGAATTTATCTTCATCTATCAAATAAGTTTTTCATTGGTCGAAGATTACTAAATTTGTCGATATTAACAAAAAAAATGAATAAAAATTGATTTTTATTCTCGATTGACTTATGTTGATTTATTATAGGTCAAATAATTTTTTTCAGGCTAAAATACTCTTATAACTGTAAAAATATACCTCCTCACATGCATTAACACGTGAGACGTATGAGGATAGTTTGGTATTGAAAAAATTTATTTGATCTGTATAAGTCAATTAAGGGTAAAGATTATTTTTTTTTATCTTTTTGTTAATATCAGCAAATTCGGTAAATTTTGACTAACGAATGGACTTATTTGTTAGATGGAAGCAGACCTCATATGTGGTAGATGTAATTTCTCAAATTACAAAAAATATACGTGTAATTATACCAAATTTTAGGGGATGAGAATGTAATTATCTATATATATATATAGGTTTATCATAAATTTTGTATAAAATATATGATATTTTATAATAATTTTTGTATGAAAAACATAACAAAATGTGTTTTTTGTTGGATTTATGTATTTTCTCATATTTCTTAATATATTTGATTTTGTGTTTTGTATTATTCTAAGGAAAAATTGATTTTGTGTTTTTTATTAGTGTAAATAATAACACATTGGGTGTGTGTTTATAAAGATATGGATGGGCATTAACAATGTTTTTGCGTGTATTTTGTGTAGTACGAAATTCATAGTACATATTTTTTTGTAGTAAAAATATTTGAATTTATCTGAATTAAATAATATTTTTTTTTAAAAAAACTTGAAATCGCTCATTTAATTGGCGATTTCAACTGGTTTAGGTCCAGAATTTAATTCTGATTTTAATGCTGCTAAATTCTCATTTACTTCAAAATACACCAACACCAACAACAATCATCTCTTTCTCTCTTCATTTGCTCTCGAGCTCTCGCTCTTATTCGAGTTTTAGCTCTAGTTTCTTAATGTTTTTTAGTGTTTTTCGAGGAAAAGATATTTTTCGGTATAATACAATACCGATAAAACTGAACCGTCTTATTTTGGAAAAAGTTTGTAGTAATTAGTGTACGTGGAAAATAGGACATATAATTACTTTAAAGCAAATAGAAAAAATTACGTGATTCGGTTGGTAATGTAACTTGGACCGAGAGTTGTTATAATGCAACTATCGTGTAAGTTTCCAATTTATTTTTTGATAAAACAACATATCTAACTATTTGCTTGTTTGTTCCAACGTGTTTGATTCGTCAATTTTGGTTTCAAATTATATTTATTAAATCTGATTGATTTTCAAAACGGTATTACGAATTGTTGATTATACACTTTTTCCAACATTATTTACGGGATTAATGAAAATAATTCTGTAACTTTTTAAAAAATTTACTTTCAGTCCTCATATCAATTTTCATTTTGGAAAAAAAATAAAAAGAAAAAAAAACACATGCAATTCAGATTGTTGTTTCACTCAACTTTAAAAATAACAAATACTTATGTGATTGTTTTGGTTAATTTTCAAATAAAAGTTGATAGAAGGACTAAAAATGAGATTTTCTATCAATTAGGTGACTATTTTAAAAAATCATAAATAATGCATTTGAATTTGTATTGAGCTTCAATTACAAGCGAAAAGTACAAATTTCCCAAATCAAAATAGACGGGAAAAAAGGGACCACATGTACATAAAAATCACTTAAAACTCTACGTACGCGTATGATCTCACACCACTTTCCATACCTAATCCCTTCAGTTGAAAATTTTTTGTCTCCTCTCATTGAAAACGCAATTCCTGGCGCAAATTGTTTGTTGGGATTATTATATGCCGAGCTCTGTACATGTGAAAAAGGAGGGCAAAAGGGCGTGCGCAGCAAATAGGCAATAATTCAGTCTTGGAGTTGGAGTGTGAGTGTTGCTGGAGTTTCGATTCAGAGGAAAAGCAAGGGCCAGACAGTTTGAGAATTCATGCAGGAACCATTTCTAATGTCAGGTTTAGCTCAGGATTATCATCTTTGTATTCATACATCTTTGTCTGAAAATCGTCTTTCTTTGGTTTGAAATGGTTTCTTGATGCACGTATGAATGGGGGAAATCTTGTGATATTTGATCTTGGGATTGTTTCTTTGTTGCAGAAAATGGGAATTGGCAACTGGGATTTTTCCTGAATCCTGATGCTGTCATTTCAGAGTGTTTTTGTGCTACTTTCTGACTGTTTTAGGTGTCTTTCTTGTGTGTGTGTGTGGGGGTGGGGGTGAGAAATGGAATTTTCCCTTCTTGCAAATGTATAGGGGTGCCTTTCTGTTTTTTCTTGTAATTGGCTATTAACTCAGCATATTTTCATGTTTAGCTGTTGAATTTTCAGCATGAAGTTGTAAACTATGACGTACAAGTCTTGAACTTTCTACGGGTTGTTCTTAAGAGTTGCAACAATTCAACTGCTGTGAATTATATGTAGGATTATGCTACATATAGCAAGTAATTGCTCGGCAATATACAAATTCTGAACAATATTATATATGTTGACCAGAAATTCTCTCTTGAAATTCTATCTGCTCATTGTTGAAGAGTTCTTAATCCCATTATTGCTAACATTTCCATGGTCAGTATTTGTCTTACGGAATCTATTTCGTTTGTTGTTTGCCTTACTTGACGATGGTTTTGGAGAGAAGACATGGAAGCCCCCCGCCCGAAAACATTTCGGGACAAACTTGATGCTTTGAGGGCTATGGCTTGGGATGCATATAAAAGCAAGCCGATTTCCCATTGGATTCTTTTGACTCTAAGCAGTTTGGCAATGCTTGTGGCGTTCCCCGCCTCGTCCCTTCTGTCGCGTGTTTATTACTCCAACGGTGGGACGAGCAAGTGGATCATCTCTTGGGTGGCGGTAGCCGGATGGCCAATTCCTGCATTGGTTTTAATTCCTATGTACTCTATTTTGGGAATATTCCCGACTCCTCTGAACTTAAAACTTGTTCTATCTTATGTTGCTTTGGGTTTCTTAAGTGCTGCTGACAACCTCATGTACGCGTATGGATATGCATATCTTCCAGCGTCTACTGCTTCTCTATTGGGATCGACATCCCTGGTATTTACTGCGTTCTTTGGATATCTTCTGGTCAAGAATAAGATCAACGCTTCAACCATAAACGCCACGTTTGTCATTACTGCTGCAATGGCTATCATTGCGCTGGATTCAGATTCTGACAGATATGGAAATGTTACAGAGAGTCAATACATAATGGGGTTTATATGGAACATATTGGGATCTTTGCTGCACGGCCTCATATTTGCTCTATCAGAGTTGGTTTTTATAAAATTTCTGGGAAGAAGATCGTTCCATGTAGTTCTTGAGCAGCAAGTGATGGTTTCTCTATTCGGTTTTCTGTTCACAACCATTGGCCTCATAGTGAGCAAAGACTATGAACTGATGGCCTCCGAGGCGAAAACTTTCAAAGGTGGTAGAAGTTCGTATCTCTCGGTTCTGATTTGGGGAGTCGTTTCTTTTCAAGTGGGGATTCTGGGAGGCACCGCCGTGCTGTTTTTAGCATCGACTGTGCTAGCCGGCGTCCTCAATTCTGTAAGGGTACCCCTCACAAGCATTGCAGCCATTATACTTCTGCATGATCCGATGAGTGGTTTCAAGATCCTGTCTCTGATCATCACCTTCTGGGGATTCGCTTCTTACATATATGGGAATTACCCTCAGAGTGAAGATTCATCATGATCATCGGCAAGTATCCTATCATCGTCCCTACATCTGTTCACGATACACTTCTGAGCTTCTCCAGTAGAATATGCTACTTGTTGAATTACATACAGATTAGATGTATGCATATAATTTGCTCCACACTTCACAGTTAAAATATGAGCCATTTGGAACAAAGAAATTCTGCAAGTGAGATGTACAAAGTTGGAGCCAAAGAAATTGATTTGTGTTCTTATTAGTTTTGTGCAGTTGTTGTGGATTAGCATGTTTGTGATGTTACTCTATGCTCAATATGATCTTCATGTGTTAAGTGGTGCTAAATCAATAGTATGTGTAGCGGGTTCTTCTTGAGAAAGCGTTTTTTTTGTATTGGATAATGTTAGTTTTTGGTTTGGTTTCAAAAAATATTTCTAATTGATCAGTTGTTTCATATTAATTTTTTTATGATTGAAAGATGTAAATGAATTTTCATAATATAAAGGGATAGTTACATTCAGAACTCTCTCTGAAAATGTGAAATTACACTTTTTTCAAAAAAACCTCAATTCTCTCCGAAAATTTATTGTTTACACATAATTTCCTTTTTGTTAGGGATTGAATGAAAAATGCTGAATAACAAAAAAAAAAAAATACATAAATTTTTAATTGTTCTCTCTATTTAACATTCCCTGTAATAATTTTTTACTTATAAGGAGAAAAATGTAATGATGTTAACCCATTCTCTCTATGTCTCTCTCTCTCTCTCTCTCTATATATATATATTACATTTGTCCCTTTATAAATATAAGAATTTACTTGAGAATGTTTAAATAAAGAAAAAAAATAAAAATTTATGTAATTTTTTATGTTAACTTCAATATTTTTGTCGAAACCCTAACAGAATGAGATCAGGTGTAAACAAAGAATTTTCAGAGGGGATGTAAGTGTAATTTTAAAACTTTTTTAGAGAAAAATGTAATTTCACATTTTCAGAGGGATATAATAAGTGTAATTAACCCTAATATAAAAGTATGTATAATATAATATAAATTGATCTTTTTTTCCCCAATCATGACATAAGGGAAAATGAAGTGATAATACCAAAATCTATACTAATGTTAAAAAAAAAAAAAAATATCATTTTCACTCATAATAAAAAATACTATCATGTCTATTCTATACTTTCATCGGTGTTCATCATTTTTATTTTTAATATATGTGGCATATTTATCTAATTATATGCGTGCCAATATTGCGTGTTTTGACGACTAATTCTAAATAAAGTGAAGAGAGAAGAAAAAAAAAATGATACAGTTTGGTGGTTTACAAGACAAATATCAAAATGCTTAAGAGGGTATTTGGGTAAGTTTATAGATTCCAATTTGTTAAAATATTTTCTTTCACATACACACACTCTCTTCACACACACAAACACACATCTCTCTCTCTCTCTCTCACACACACACACACTTTAGAATTTTATTGCTGTTTAATTTTTCTTGCAAGCAGAATAAAGAAAATATTTTAAAATTAAATAATAAATTATTATAATTAAATAAAAATAAGATTTCTATTTATATTATATTTAATTAAAAAATACATATTCAAGACCTTATAAATTATACAACTTAAAAATAGTTACTGTATTAACAAAGAAAACATCAAATATATATATCTATTAATATTCGATTAGCATTACCGTAAACATATATTATTTTTATTAAAAATTTTAGGTAATAATTCGTTATTTATTTATTTTCTTAAAGATAATTATCTGTTAAATTTTGATTTTTGAAGTTAAACTAATGTGTACTACTTATAAAAGTATTTTAAAAATATTTAAATGCAAAATATCAAGAATTAACAACTTATTTGATTCTAATGGTATCATGCCATTTTTTATCGTTTACAATAAAAAGACATTATTATGCCAGATATTCTAACATCTTACAAGATGTGAAGACATCTTAACAAGCTTTGACATTTTCTTTTATCCGAACACTTTAGGAGTTTTATTTTTAAAATATTTTAATAAACTGCTAAAATATTTTATAAAATGTAGAAGCTTATAAAATATTTTAAAAAAACAACCAGACAACCTATAAAAGAGTGTTTCGGGTAGCTTATATGGTTAGAAAGTGTTTGGTATTTATTTTTAGAGAATAGGTTATAAACGTTAAGAATTGGATGTTAGAAACTTATAAGCTCTTTAATAAGAAGAAAGGAGTCGTGAATTTATTTTTGAGATCTTAACAAATTTAATTATAAATTTATTATTACTAACATTTTATAAGTTTCATTTTACTATTTTATCCAAATATTTAATGAAATTATTTTTAAAATGAGATGCAACATCTTATAAGATGTATGAATTTATAAGATCTTTTATATAAATTTAGCCAAACATCCTCAAAATCATACTATATTTTTTAATTCGTCATTTACAATATCGAGCTATTTACATAGGCCAGTTACAGTATCAAGTTACGAATTTCGTTCTAAATTCAAAGGATAATTTTGAGTTATATTTTATTAAATAGTGATAAATTTTAATTTTTAAGGATAATTTTGAGTTATATTTTATTAAATAGTGATAATTTTTTTTTTTTTTGATATAGAGTAATTTGATATTTAGTCTCTAAATTATTTCTTTAAGTTTAATTTCATCAATTCAAGTATAGCCCAGTAAGATTAAAAGTTAGGTATTTATTTAATTTAGTTAACCTCAAATCAACAATCCGAAAATCTCATTTTTTGCCTCTAGAATTGATGATTATCTAATAAATACCCATATAATGGGATATCACGAGGGCTATTTGTCAGTCAATTATTAATTTTTAAAATGTATTTATAATTTTTTAAATAATAAAATAATAATTATAATTATGATACATTTTAAAGGACTATGCCATAATTTACTATTTAACAAAAATAAGTTTCATTAAATAGTTACAAATATATAAAAAATCAAAACTGAAAAAATAATCTTGATGAATTGGCCGAGGACTTGAATCACTAATCACATAGCATTTGCTCCCGAGTCCATACATTCAAGCAACAAAACAAACTCTAGACAGAGAAACAGAAGAGAAAAGAGAGATGTCGGACGAAGAGCATCACTTTGAATCTAAGGCTGATGCAGGCGCATCTAAGACTTTCCCTCAACAAGCCGGTACCATCCGCAAGAATGGTTATATAGTCATAAAAGGCAGGCCTTGCAAGGTGCCCAGATGCCCTTCTTCTCTCCCTTTTTGTTGAATTTTTTACTCTATTTCTTTATGCGATTCGATTTTCTCAGGGATGTTATTGTTTGTTTTGAGCTGGGTTTGTGTTATTTCCATCAAATCTTTATTGAATTTCGACTTCTCAAATCCAGGACATACATGGAGGATTTGGTTAATTTAGCATTATTGTTCATATCTGATGTCTTATTTGATTTGCTTCATATAAAGATAGGTTTTTTTGTTCTTATATTGAAGAATTATTTGTGTGGATCGCAATGGAATTATGGTGTTATCCTGTTTCTTGTTGCTGATTCTGGTTTTAATCTGTAAGAGATGCTTCAATGTTCTTTATCAGAAACTGTTCACTACTCCCACAAATCTGTGTAGCTTCAGTCAATAATCAGTGGTAACTATGTGCCTGTCGTTTTAATTTGCATACTTTCTTCTTAAATTTAGGCATCTCACAAGAGCCCTTTTGTTGATTTTCTGCTGCAACAGCGACTGCCAGTTAAATATGGATATTATTAGACGGTGATAATTGATATTGGAATTTATGATGTAATTGCATTCGATTTAGTAAAAAAGGGTAAAATAAAATAAGGGCCGTTTATTTCGTTGCTCGGAATCGACGTGCTTGCAACCCATTTTCCATATTGAATGTTTAATAGTCGTCTTTGACATTAGTCATATTTATTCACTCAACTCGTTTGTGATGCAAATTGAGTTAGTGTTGTCTTGCATACCGGTCATGTCAACCTCCCAACTTCGGAAGTGGAAAAGCTGAAAAAGGGGATAAGAAAAGAATTTGTTCAATTGATGATTCATAGTTATATCATATTGCAGTAAAGATGATCGAAGGTTGTGTGCGCTGATACTATTCCATGTTCAATATCTATTTCTCCCCTGTTTCGATGAGGCTGATCCTGTTAGGCGTGAATGGAATTCATTGGAGTTGCTTCTTCAATAAGTTTCATTACCTCAATCTCACAATTAATGCTTTTAACTTGTTACGTTTTTTAAATTTTTTTCCTTTAATTTCATTTCATCCGCATTACAAATTTGGTAGAATGTCTTAACTTCTTTTTGCTTCAGTGATATGCAATATTGTGTTTGGATTGATAAATTGACAAACACACTTGAAATCTCGAATATTTGGATTCGTTTGGATACTTGTATATTGCAAATTATTTAACTTTCATCTTGAAGATGGATTTCAAATTCTTTTGATATGGAATCCTTTGAGTGTTTTTCTTAAATCTTTCCATCCAAATGTAGTGTATTTGCCTCTTTTTTAATTCATTGTTCTCTAATTCTTCAAGTACCTTATGATAAACATGTAAACATTTTGGTGTATAATGCGTGTCTACATATGTCTCTCGGTATGATTCCTTTCTATATGTCCTATATAAATTACTTTTGTTTCTTTGGTGCCAACTTCATGCAACTATACATTCAATGTTACCCTTAAAAATGTCGGTTGAAAAGTGTCCGTTTATTATGTTTTTCCCTTATTTGCATGAACATCAGTTGTCTGTTTCAAGTGTAAAGAGAAGGGTTTTGGTATTACAACATATTTTATTTAGTGTATCAGATCTGCTCTTCTTTTCGAGTTCCATAGTTCGTATGCATGTAATCAGGGTCGAGCTTAGTTGTCTTATTTTGGAATAGTAATAAAATAGCTAGTTAATTCCCTTAAACTTTTTCTTTCGATGTATTTTTTCTTCCTCAACCCCTTGATTTGATTGTTTTTTGTCCTTTTATATTTGGATAGGTCGTTGAAGTCTCCACCTCGAAAACTGGCAAACATGGACATGCCAAGTGTCACTTTGTTGCAATCGATATATTCAACGGCAAAAAGCTTGAAGATATTGTTCCATCCTCCCACAATTGTGATGTAATGTGTTGTTAATTTGTTCTTGTACTTTGTTTCTTTGTTATTCTTGAGTTTGTCTAAGGTAGATCCTTAAAGTACAGTTACTATCAAAGTATTGCTTATGTTGCTCCGGAATGTCTTTTCAGGTACCTCACGTTAATCGTACTGATTATCAGCTTATTGACATATCTGAAGATGGTTTCGTGAGTTATTTTTTACTTTGCGATTCTGAAAGCAATTTTGATCTTTTTGTGTTGCCTCTTGAAAATAACCTTGAAAGAAACATTTTCAATGTTCGACTCCCTATATTAAGGCTAGTTGATGTACATTCTCTTGTTGGAAATCTTGAATAGGTGGATTTTTCTGTGTTGTAGGTTTCTCTTCTCACTGAAAATGGAAATACCAAAGATGATCTCAAGCTCCCTACAGATGAAAATTTGCTCAACCAAGTGAGTACATTTTATTTAAGCCAAGTACTTTTTCGACTATAGGAGGAAATTATTGTGTGGTTTGAATTACTGTGGAACTTTTCATTTATGTTGCATGCAGATTAAAAGTGGGTTCGAGGAAGGAAAGGATCTCGTCGTGTCAGTCATGTCTGCAATGGGAGAAGAGCAAATTTGTGCCCTAAAAGACATTGGGCCGAAGAATTAGATATATATTGCTCCTAAGAACTAGTCGAAAGTAGCTATTATAATGGTCTAAAATTTAGTGCGTAAGTTTTTATTTCACTTTCTGAAAGTGAAACTCATATAGAACCATAATGTTGGTGATTCCCCATAAAAAATAGCTTGGTTTGCAATAAACTCGGATTACACGCAGACATGATATTTCTTATTTTTGTTTATGTTGTAGTCTTCTGTGCTATATATTTAAATAGAAGGATCCGATTCGAGGAAAGGATAAGGTGAAAGAATTTCAAATTATTTAATATTAAAATTATTTGAACCATCCACACTTTACAACACATAATTCAGAATAAGAGTGGAAGGATTTGAATATCTGTAAAATAGAAATATTCAGAATAATTCAAATGATTTTTTATTAGGAACTTGAAATTTATAGTGTAGGTGGAGTTGAGCTCCAAACTCAAGTTGGTAGTCTCTCTTTTTGTTTTTATCTTTTTGGGCGAGAGTATTATTTTATATGTATTTTGCTGTGGACTTTGAGTTAATTTAAGCTAGTTCGTATATTTTTCTTGGCCAAAATAGTACCATATAGTGAAATGTTTTGAAAGAATAAAACACAACTTTGAAAGAAGTAATTTTGGCCAGATTTAAAGGTGGGATTCTTATCTGATTGGTCCATACCTAGCTTTGCTGATTTCCAATTTTCCGTTTTGCTCCCAACTTTGGTCCGTCAGATGTTCATTATGTCCCCATTTTCCGACATATTTGCATTCATTGCTCTGACACTGTTGATGTTTTCTTTGTAAAAGAAGCTAATCCATACGAACAGAGGTGCTCGTAAACACAGTTTGGGATTAATGGTTATCATTATTAAACATAAAACAAACATGATACAGCTTAAATCCCAACCAACGCAGGTCTATTGAATTTTCCTTAAGGGTGTGTTTACTTCTGTGTTAGGATTGAATACAAGTCTGAATTAAATGTAGGATTGGATTGGGCTCACATAAATAATATGCTATTTACTTTACCCTATTTTGGATAGTTGGATTATTAATTTTGTATTCTGCATGGTTTACTGCATTGTGTTAAACTTGGGACAAGTGATAAAATACCAAAAATACGCTTTACTAAATTATATTTCTTAACCTCTTTTATACGGAGAGGAATTAATTTAGTCTAACTTTAATTTAATTTGATGTGCATGCCTAAGGAGGCCCAGTCCAAGAAGACAAGGAGACCTGAGGTAGCCCAGCCCTTAACACTCAATGTGCTCGCTTTAGCAGCCCGAGGAGTGAAGTAGCCCAAGAAGAGGAATAGAGGTCCAGGACATCCCTGGACTTAACCTATGAACATGATCCAATCAAGATGACCGGCCCAGAAGGCCCATAAACATGACAACTCTCTTTCCCCACGTGGCATAGGTCCACTACTCAGTCACTACCTAGGACCACATTAGTCCTAGTAAGACAATTTAAGCAAGGAGGGACTCCTTGACAGCTAAGGATTCCCAGTGACTAAGATTCCCTACAGGCAAGGGGTCTCCCCCAACGAAAGGATATTCTCGTTGTACATTATTCAATCGTGGATGAGGATAGCTTATCACTTATTCAACTACTTCAATCCATCTCCGTGAAATTTTAGGAAGAGGGATAGACACTCAGCAGGCGAGGGTACCCCCTGTATATTCAGTTTTGGTCCCCTATGTGGGGGACGTCTCTTTAAACTTTAAAAAAGCACTCATCAAGCATTCTTTCACGATTTTTTGGCATATTGCTCTCAATTAAATCAATATATCTCGATTTCTCGTTCCCTTTACTTATTTTAGGTTTAACTTTCAACCTTTCCTTCTTTTTACCTCAGCATACATCTTGAAGAAGGAGAGCGTCTCTTCCCAAAGTCTATAAGTTTTATTCCCTTCTACCTCTTTTGTTTTTTCGTCCGCAACTTTTTTCTCCTTTGTATTTTTCTTGAATGTCCATGGCATCCTCGGATGAATCAGTCAGGTTTGTAAGGGAAACCCTACTAGGTGATGACCCCTCCAGAGCTACTTCGAGGAGGGTGGGCCTTAGCTCATTTTAATATGCAAGTAGCCGAAGGTGAAACATGAGGTAGGCAGCGTTGGTTGCCCGTGGTCTTCTAGATGAGTCCTATGGTGATAAGGAGGTTTGTGGAAATGAGGAAGAGGAGTCTTCTCCTGGAGAGTAGGAGAGGGAGGTGGCCCAATCGGTGGACTGGGACCCTTCCTGCCTCAAGTTCCTTGCTATTCGTCAATTGGTGGATGAGTTCCACATTTTCCTGTCTTACACTATTTATGTTCTCTCCGTTGATCGTCTCCCCCATTCTCCTCTCCATAACTACTTAAGTTTCTTTTCTTCTTCGTTGAGGGCTGACCTCCGTTTTCCTATTCCCCCTTTTTATGAAGGTATCGCCCATTTTTTTCAAGTTTCTCTAAACCAGTTAGCCCTAATTGTTTTTCATATTTTGGCCATTTTTTTCATGATTTTTCATTTTCATATAGAGCCCTTCTGACAGCAAAAGCTTTTTCTAAGTGCTTTCAGTTGAAGCGCACTGAGGCTGGAGTTTTTCATTTTTCCCCCTGTCAAGGGGTGTCCTTCTTGCTCCCCACCCCCTAAATGCTGGAAAAACAGTTTCTCTATGTATTGTCCCCTCATTCTTGAACCTTCCCTTACAGATGATATACAATTCCCCTCCTACCATCGCCTTTTCTTCCACTGATCGGACGGTTACCCTCTCCTCCCTGTTGGAGGAGTTAAATGAAAGACCCTATGGATGCATGGCTTTAATTGATGAAAAACTTCAGGGGCATTTTGGTTTGAACCCTTAGGGGAACCCCTGGGTATCTTTATGGCTTTTTTATTTTTCTTCATTCTTGATATTCTGTGGGGGTATGATTTTAACTGTTATCTCGTTCTCTTTTTGGCAGAGGATATAATGTTCACCAAACTAAAATTAAACACATATGTGCATGTATATATTTATACATATATATTTAAATGGCAACGAAGGCGAAAGAGGGTGAAGGTTGGGCGACGACAATGGCAGATGAAGTTGAAAAAAGGGTTGGGCGTAGATGAGGAGGCGACAAGAGGGAGCAAGCAGGGCAAGGGTGCAGGCGACAAAGGGACGATTAGGGCAAAAGACCGAGCATGAATGGGGGGTTGGGGTTGGGGTGGGCATGGTGGTGGGTTGGGGAAGGAGGGATAATATAAAAAATAACGATAATTTAAAATATTTTTTAATAAATAAATTATTTTATTTTACTAATACTTATATAATTTATAGAAAATGCATAATTCCTTTGAATGATAATTTATTAATTTGAGTAAAATTTTAATTATAAGTAAAAATAGAGGATAAATAATCTTTTAATTTTAATAATTTAAAATAATTATACCAGTGTGATAATTTTTTAAGTTAAATTTATAATCTAATAATCAATTTTATTAATATATTAATTAAATTGTGTAATATTATAATTATTAAAAAATATAAATTATATAGAAATTGAATTAAAAAATTAATAATTTAGACTTAAATTAAAAATTAGTATAAATAATAAAAAATATATGGGGTCATATTACTCATTCTCATAAATATTACTTTGACATCCCCTCTATCTTTTGGTAACTATAGGAATACCTCTTGAGCGTATTTCGATTTTTAAAAGATTATATTTAAGTTTGACCAAGTCAATAGGGCATTTTTGGATTTCACTGATTTTTTTTCGTAAAAGAAAAATTGTTAGGGATGGTTTCTATAATTTTTCAAAAAATAGAAGTATTTTGTGTAAAAGAACAATAAATAAGGGGGTTTAAGTACAAGTATTCCTAATATCTAACACGTGTCCAAACTAACAAACAATCTTTTAAATATTTGCACATTATTGGTTTTCAGCCGCCTAATATTATCAAAAAGAACATAACCCATAAAAACTAAGAAAAAAAAACATAAGATGCAAAATACATACAATATGCAACGTGCAATGCAATCAATGACTCATTGCATGAAGTATAGTTTGCTTTAATCGACGCTTCACATGTGTTTTTTAAAATAAAAATTATTTGATTAAAGAGAGAAGACATTGAAATCTATAAATCAAACAAACTTTTTATTCACAATTAATATCAAACGTATGTCAACATCACACCAAAATACAACAAAATCAACTAAGGAGCAAGCTGTACTAGTAGTGTTCATTAATTAATTTAAGGGTTAATTCCACTTAGACCTCTTAAAAATAAAAAATTACAAAGTTTAAAAAAAAAACTTATACCCTCTCTAAAAATGCTTCGTGTACACTTGACCTCCTTCCGTTATGGATTGGACAAAAAATTGCCGACGTCTACAAAAAATACATAAATTTTAAATTTTGTCCCTCATTCAACATTTTCTGTAATATATTTGTACTTTGTAAGGGGATAAATGCAATATATATAAAGTTAAATGGATGTAACAATAAAATATTACTCCAAAATTATAGCCATTGGATAGAAAGTAGCCATAAATGAATGAAAAAATTAATCATCTCTTGAGTTTTTTTATTTTTTCTTTTACTTCCTATATATGGTATGATGTTAAACATCATTGTTGCATCTATTTCTTGAAAATGTCTTATACCAAAACTTCATCTAGTGCTTTAAGAAATATATGCAATAATGATATTTACTCATGACCTCATATATATATATATATATATATATATATAAGAAGTATAAAGAACTACAGAAAAAAATGACTAATTTTTTTTATTTATAAACGATTACATTTTATGCCATAGTTATAATAAAAGAATAATATTTTATTATAATTACATTATTTTTTTCTAATGTTATCGTTCCGTCCAAATTCTAATAGAAGGAGTTCAGGTACAAATAATTTTTTTTTAAAAGAGGTATAAATTTTTTTAAAAGGACTGAAAATATAATTTTACATTATAAAAAGGTCTGAATGCAATTAACTCATAATTAAAGTAGTTCCGACATCATCTGGCACATGAGACTAATGCTATAGTGTGTGCAGCTAAGATTTGGTGCTCATTGAAAACTTGGGAATATCTTATGATTAAATGCATGGAAGTAAGTGAAGTTTCCTTCATATGTTCTTACAGCCCGTCAAAGGAATCTGAACATGTTGGAGGACAACCAAACAAATTAATTAAAATAAATCTAAATTAAAAATATTTAATTTTACAGATAAGGTACGTACAACACTGAACATGACCTGCATGCAATCATGCAAATAATTAATATAAGAGATTATTAAAATAAATGTGATTAATTAATTATGGAATATTGTCAAGAGCACGTCGAGGGCATAGCTTTGGTAATTAATTACGTAGGGTGAGACCATACAAATCTACCTATATATTGCCCACATTATAGCTTGCTAGGCGCCAACTTTTATTGCATTAAATTAAAACATTAATATAGGTATTATAATAGCCGAATTAAGGACAAATTAATATTAGTAGGTTCCGTCTTACGTTATTGGGTGCTAAAATACAATTTTTTTATTTTATTTTTTTTAAAGTGGGGGCTGTCCGAACAGAAACGCTACCACAAATTATGATATAGGCTTTACCATTTAAGTAGATCTTAGGTGAGCACCCCTCCGAAGTGCAATGGAGGTCACCAATTTAGGTCATGGGCCTTCTTGATCGCCGTCGACCTGTTTAGGTAAGTTAAAAATATAATTATTTTATTAAAAAATTATCGATATAATGGTAAGCAAATTGGTTTTTAATGTGAATTTTGTTAACGAGTATGGTTCAAAATAGCCCCTTGTAATTTTTCTTTTTTCTTTAATAAAAAAATTCATAAATCTCAATATTCCAAATTAGTTATTAGTTAATATCTAACAGTTATATTTAATTAAAATAATAGGATTTAGTTTTTTAAAATAAATTGCTATTTGATATTTATATATATATATTTATTTTTTATTGGGTAAATTATAAAGGGCTTTTGGCTTGCTATGATTACAAATACTTAGTTTTTTAAAAAATTACAAATACTCCAAAATTAAAGGTCGTCTAACAAATACCCCTTACGATGAGCTGTCACAAGAGGTATTTGTTATACGATCGTTAATTTTAGGGAGATATTTATAATTTTTTTAAAAAATAAAAAATACTTGTAATTATGACAAATCTCAAATAATCCTTATGTAATATCCTTACTTTATATATTATCATAACATATTTTTAAAATTTCAATATTCTTTTATATACGGTATATCAGAACCAAATATTAGTAATATCAAAATTTTAAAAATATTTAATTTGATATTCGATATGAACCACATATTTTATACCAGTTCGATACAATCGGCTACCGAACCGTGAACACCCCTAATCAGGAGGGGGTAAAACACAAGTATTAATCTTGCCCATGCAGTGAGACTCCATCAAATCATTGGCAAATGCAGGTTCTCCTCTCCCTTATGTATATCTGGCCCCTATTGGCTCTATTGTTGTTTCCTTCTGACAAAAACTGGGGTGAATTTGTAATTTTCTTAAAATACTTTTATAGAATATTAGAAAGTATTTTGATAATTTTTTTGAATGAATAGTTTGTCAGATCCAAATAAATTGTCGAGTTTATGTATAAGTTATTTTTAACTTTTTTATGTAATTGATTTTTTACAGCATTTTAATGCTACATATGATGTCACCATGACATATACATAATATGCGATCTCACTTTTAATTTTTTTTAAAAAAAAACGTATGACGGTCAGTATTATACCAAATGATAGTAAAAGATGTGCATTCCTGACTTTTAGCAGTCTCTCAGATTCATTACAAATTTGTTATGACTCATATTTGTGGAGAAATTTTTATCCGAATCTGAACCAATTATATCACAAGTGTAATACACTTGCTGTGTGATTAATGTATAGTTTAATAAAAATGACCAACCAATCACATAATAAATATAACACTTGTTATATTTGTTATGTGATTGGTTTGGATAAGATTTTTAACATATTTGTGTTCTTTCTCGAACAAACTTGGTTGAATAACAATGTTGGATAACATTGGGAGTTTTAGGTCATCCATGTCTTTGTCTCATTTGCAAATGGTTACTAGCGTTGTTCAAGAATGCGACTCCTTGGGGTCCTCATGTTTCAGCATCAGTTATTCATACAGAAATGACGCTTCTCTGCCCAACAACAGGTCCACCACTATCTACTACTATGGGATGCTAATTCAGATGCCCCTTCACAGAGGGCAAAACTCCCAACATCCACACGTAGGAAGTACCTAGTTTTGAATTTTCTGTAACACAATTATGTAATATCTTCTGTTACACACGTTAACATGCGCAGGACATGCAAATCGGAGTTCAAGTTCAGCAGCTTCGACTTCATCTTAGTTCAGAACCATTTGTTAGAGAATTTTCCGTTTATGATACACACGATGTTCGTAAAGAAGCAAGCAACAAGGAATGTAGCACAATGAATATGATCGTAAGGATCAAACAGGGGTGAATGGAATTAGACATTTTAGCCACAAACACGAAATGGGAAATCAGAAACATGGCAAAGTCAGAAACAAAAGTCGGCTGCTATACAATCTTCTCATGGCAGCATAGAGCTCACAACACTAAAAGAACCGAAGAAGAAAGAAAGGAAAGAAAGAGCTGAATCCTGTGCAATGTCTTCACTAAAGAGTAATCTGTTCAAGGTCCTTGAGTAGTCCGACTACTTGTTGCATACTGGGCCGTTTAGAAGGAATTTCAGCGGTGCAGAGGTATCCGATCTTCAAAGCCTCAATCATTTGTGCATCTGGTCCTGTTCCACGGATCTTGGGATCTATAGCTTGTAATGCTTGGTTTCTCCTCACTAATCCTCTCACCCAACTTACTAATGTTGCTTCCTTTTCATCCGGATAAGCATCATCGATGGGTCTTTTGCCAGTAATTAGCTCGAAAAGAATAACTCCAAATCCGTATACATCAGATTTTGGTGTTGGAGCTTTTGGTGAGCTACCTTCTGGCTGAAGAAACTCTGGTGGCACGTATCCTGGTGATCCACGAGCAATCTCGTCCTCGAGTCCACTCCCAAAAATCTTAGCAATTCCAAAGTCTGATAATCTTGGCTCTAAGTTAGAATCAAGATATACACTGCTTGCTTTGACGTCTCTGTGAATGATAGGAGGAAAGCAGCCATGGTGAAGAAATGCAAGTGCACGAGCAGTGCCCAGTGCAATTTTGTGCCTGAATCTCCAATTAGTTAGGGACCCTTCAGAGCCGATGTTCTGTATACCGTTATTTTCATCTTCCCATGTGTCATTGCTCCAGTCTTCTGTAGTTTGCACACCAAGGGGTAAATCATACAGCAGGTTCTGCAGGTTTCCATTTTCCATGTAATCATAAATGGCAATCCTCTGCTCTCCAGCCAAGCAATATCCGGTTAGTGGAACGAGGTTAGGATGTTTAATCCGACCAAGATATTCAAGTTCTCTCGCAGCTTCCTGATCCGTCATGGTGGAGCCATGAACCAAAACCTTAACAGCAACATGAATTCCTCCCGGCAAAAGTCCACCATAAACCGGCCCAAACCTGCCTTCTGCCAGCAATGTACCCCGATCGAAATGAGAAGTTGCAGACAAGAGGTCAGCAAATGTGAAATTCAGCAATGGCTTCTCAAAGATTACAACTGGCACTGATGTTGCTTGCTTAACATCAGCTACCCAAGTGGTTGAATCTGTCTGGAAGGAGAAGGGTCCCGAGACAGTTTGTTCTTCCCTAAACGAGTTCTGTTTCACAACCCACATTCTAGTTTCTCTTCTACATCTGAATGCTAGAAAGAGCAAGCCCACAAGCAAACAAACCATTGAGATGGTCAGAGCTAATGCAATTTCGAGGCCCCTATGCTTTGGAGCTTTTCTCTTGAAGAAGTCCGGATTTGCAGCAATTGGACAGCTATTCACCGATCCGATGAAAGCAGCTTGAAGGGTTTCGCGGGAAAATTGTGAAGCACAAAAGCTTAGGTTGTTATAAGAGAAATTGAAACTCTCCATCGCGTGGAGTTCACCTATCAGCATTAATGGGATGTCTCCTGTTAGATTGTTGCAAGAAAGGTCAAGAACTTTAAGGTTCTTGGCAAGAATTGGAGGGATATGGTTGCTGAGATGATTTTCAGAAAGATCCAGCGTTCTTAAACTAACTAAACTCGAGATATTGCTGGGAATTTGACCGATCAAATTAGTTCCAGATAAATTCAGATACTCTAAGTTGGTGAGCATATCAACTTGAAAGAACCGCTGTTTGGTAAATCTATTGTATGCAAGATTGAGGTGTTTAAGATTCTGAGCATGACTCAAGTCAGTGAAAAACTCTCCACTCAAATGATTCTCTGACAAATCCAAATACAGCAAATTTGACCATTTGAAGGTTGAACTGAAGTTTACCTGAGCAATGTGGCCCTGAAACTGGTTTCTGCTCAAATCAATCACCTCCAATGGCCCTTCAAAGACCTCAACAACAGAACCCTTAAACTGGTTGCCCGAAATATTAAGATAGCTGATGGACTTCATCCCTTTAAAGTCCGAAGCTCGGCCCACAATCTCATTTCCTGCTAGGCTCAAGAACTTCAGTTGTGACAATGCAGCACCAAAACCATCAGGAAGAGAACCATTGAGACTGTTTTCCGATAGATCAACGGAAACTAAAGACCGGCATTGAGCAATCCCCATTGGAATTACTGATTCCAGTCCATTGTGACTGAGATTCAGAACTTGCAAACTGCTGAGGGAGCTGATTGCTTCAGGGATACTCCCGGAGAGATTATTGAAAGAAAGGTCCAAGCTTTGAAGTCTTCCGAAGTTGCCCATGTTACTAGAAAGACTCCCAGTGATTTGGTTATGTGAGAGGTTAAGCTTCTTGAGTGAGCCCAAACTCCAGAAATCAGAAGACAAAGCAGTGATTCTGTTATTGCTAAGATCCAAAGTATCAAGCTTTATCAATTTCCCAATGGTGGTATCAGGAATCACACCAGACAAACCCAAACCAGAGGCTTCCAACCTAACAACATTCTCCCCCTTGTCATCACAAAACACACCTCTCCATTCACAAAATGCGCCAGAAAATCCATATTCTTTAGGGGGATTTAAGCCCATCTTTTGCAAGAATTCAAACACAAAGGACTCATCTGTGTTGGGCTGTTGGCAAACCAAAGGCTTAAAGAACAGCGTTAGTACCAAAAAAGAACCAAAGATTCCAAAACCCATTTCTCCCAAGGCCTAAAAACACACAAGAAATCAAGAAAAGAGTTGGAAACTATAATTTATCAAACAACCCTCCAGCCACCCCCAAGAACCCCTACTCCTCAGGCCTTCAAGACCAAGACTTTTGCATCATTAATGCTTCCATAACCATTTTCAGGCACCTGCAACGCCAATAACTCCACAACCACCGCCACCATCACAAACCACTCAGCAGCGTACCTGAGGGCATCACCACAGAATGCTACTTAAATTTTTCCACCAGAACCCCAAGAAAACAGTGGAGTTGCACTTATTGTGAAGACAGAAGAATTTCTTTGGGGGCGTGTAGAGAAAGAGAGTGAGTGCTAACGAGTGTAGCTGCCTGGTGGTGGTTCTTGTGCAGGTTCTAATGCAGCCAAGAAAGAAAACAACTCAACTGAGTAGTTTTTGTCTTTGTGATGACATAGAAAACATGAGCAAGACTCAAATTTTTCTGCAAATAGTTCATATTTAAATGCATAAAAAAGGCTGAGTTCCAGTCATAGAGGTATTTGGGGTGGGGGTGGGGGGGGTGTGATTAGTGTTTATGTGTGGTAAAATTGAGAGTGTGGAGTTGCTAGAAGTTGGGGTTTCATAAATGACAAAGATATGAAGAGAAAATGTCTTTTTGGGTTGGTGCATAAAATCAGTGAGCTGTTGGTGGAAATTCAATGATGCTGCATTTAAGAAGTGTGTCTCTCATCATTTGTTTTCTCCGAGATTGATTTTTTGTTTAATTCTAATTTTTATTATATTTATTTTTTAATTTAATATATATTCCATTTATGTAATTATATTATTTATTTTATTTAAAAATAATTACACATAAACATGTATATATTAAATAGAACAAAATTTGAAATAGAGAATTCAAATTGATTTTTCTCGGATTTCAAGTTGATTCTGTGTCATAATTTCCTTAATAAGATGCAAAACAAATGTTTGGGGGGAGGGGGTAATGATTATATATGAGAAAGGATCAAATAAATTTTGTAATTATCTATTCTTTTTTCAAAAATTGATATATAATAATATGAAATGATTCTCACTATTTAATATTATACGTCTGACGCAAACAGGACTATTTTTCCCTAAAATTTTAATAAAACATATATTGGATAAAATAGTATAAACGGAAGAAAAAAAATACATTTTCTCAGTACTTTCCCTACTAATCAAAAAATGGAAAATTTCTATTCAATTAAGCTCGACTAAATCAATTAATTAACGATGAATATTCACTTTTTCTGATCTGTATATTAATTACTATATTATCTATCACATAATCAATTTTAATTCAATTTTTAAAAATAGAATTTTGCACATTGCTTAGAGAGATGGAGGGCACACATAGTTTACTTTGTTGAAGGGGGGGAAAAAGAATGGTGTTAGAAAGTAAAGTTGACTTTGCTTGAAACTTTGGGTAGTGTTTGGCAAATGGAAAGTTTGCTTTTTCTATTTCCTTCTCCAAAAGTCACACAATTTTTATTCTCCCACTTATTTTTGGCCAATTCCACCCCAAAGTTGATTCAACCTTCTTTTTTCCTTTTCTTGGACTATTTTCTCCACTCTAGTGGGGTTTCAAGAATTAATATCAAACTTATTCCACACTGTTTGGTTAAATTTATTTAAAATATTTTATAAAATATTTATTTTAAAAATAAGTTTTTAAAATATTTTAACAGATGAAGGTTATCGGTAAATTATAATTATTTTTCTTAAGGTTTGAATAATTATGAATACTGTCTTGTTGTTTGAAAAATTATAAATATACTCCGTTCAAATGAAAAATAAATATGTAGTTCCAGACAGTATGGTAAAAGCCACTACTTTACTCTAGCTAATGTTTTTTAAAAAAAAAGTAAAAATTTTTGAGAAAATATAAAAAAGAATTTTGAAACTGAGTAAAGTAAATTACCCATATAACATATTTTAAAAGATTCTAAAACGAGAGCGAGCTCGGTTATCCGGTGTATGGCTATTCACCCCCACTCCCCACCCCCCCACCGCCAGGCCAAGCTGTTCTAATCGGCCTCTACGAGCGTAAGCGAACTTGAGAAAAATATTACAAATATAAACATATACCTAATTCCAAATTCGAACTTACATATCAAAATATTATATTATTCGGAAATTTTTTATTCGAATTTGATAAAATCAAACTCAATTACATAAAAAAAAATATAATTATATATTTTTTGTAATTTGTTTTGCCCTAAAGTATGAACCAAGCACAAGTAATACTTAAAATTCAATGAGTGAGTAGTTAGGCTGAGTTGAGTGAAATGGGACTGAAATTTCCATAACTTTTATTTGGGTACTTTTGAATGAAAAGATGAGCAGCTTATGAAGCAGCAGGCAAACATCTCACAGTCTTCATGGGACCAATCATCAAAATCAATGGTCCACATTTACCAGAAAGTTCTGAACTATGTCATATTTCACATTTCAATTTCGTGTTGTTTAAGTCTTCAAACCCCAGTCACATGTCATCACTTTATTTTAAGAATAAGTATATTTACATCTCTTATTTATATAAATTAATTATTTTTATCGTTTCTATAATTACAAAAATTATTCATAATAATAAAAAATGGAAGTAGTTTGTGTAATTGTATTAACATTTTCGAGGGATGTATATGTAGTTCTTTTTTAAAAATATGAATGATTTGTGTAAACGATGTTCACGTTTTTTATTGATGTATCTGTAATTATCTAAAAGATAAGGGTGATTTGGATAAATAGAACATATATAGATAAGGGGTATCAATGTAATTATCCTTTTATTTTATAGTTAGTTCTTTTTTTTCTTTAGTTTTTGTAAATTTAACCCTTATAAGTTCCAGCTTTTCATGACTTTATAAATACGATGATACAAAACTTAAATCCTACTGATAGGATTATAGGGGTATAAGAAGAAGTGCTTTCAAAAGATAAAAAGTACGATGTATATAAGATCTTAAAATGTCCAATTAGGATAGGAATCTGCCCATTTTTTAGCGGGTTGGTCGCACCTAATTTGACGTGACGTAGCGACTCGAAATCACCAATATCATCATTCAACACTTGAATGAGTGAAATCACAGCACGTAAATTCATACAAATACGACAATTTGATCCTATAAGCACTCCGAACCTATTTTAGGACTAATGTATACTATTTATTGCAAGAATATTTTCCGTCTTTTTCTCTGATTTTGCACCAAACGTGCCTAATATTTGTTCGTTTTCCATATCCCAACCATTTATTCAAATTGAACTATCCTCAAAGTCATCACGGTTTTTTACCCAAATCACTTATAAAAGTGTTTTTTCCAGATGGATACATATCTCATATTACCTAAGGTTTGTCAATTCCATTTTCATAAAGTGATAATTTTTGAAAAATATTGTACCAAGTCCTTACTAATATAATTCATGAAAAGATTTTTCCTTTTTTCGGTTTCTTTTTGGTCTATTAGGTGGTTTGTTCCTTTTTATACACATTTAAGGGCAGAACACGTATTAATTATTAATTAATATTTTAATATAATGATATAATTATTACTTGTGTCTATACTAATATAAAAAAAAATCCTCCATACTCACAAACGGCTGTTAATGACACCACCACACCAACTTTGTGAAGTAAAAAATGCCCTTCATGATAAAATAATAAACTTATTCGACCCTTTTAAAATTTACATTAATTGATAAATTATTATTTCTTTCTTTTTATTAATGTAATGTACTTATTTATATATTTTACTATGATTTTATAATATATTTTAAAGCGTGAAAATTTTTTACTACATACACATAGAAACGACATGTTACAACGACTAATTTTTTTTTAAAAAAAAAAACCCAAAAATTTCCCTATAAAAAGGGAAAAAAGACCCACATTTCCCATAATCATCATTTGCTGGGTGTGTGATAACTAACTGTATTTACAGCAAGGTAGGTACTGGAGACAATCATATCCCAAGAGCCAACCATAGCTCTGGTTGTAAGATTTTGGATTTAAATATCACGTAATAGAGGGTATTTTTCTATTTTAATACTAGTTTATGTTATTATTTATTTCTTATGTTTCAATACATGCTTTCACACTTTACATACTTATATTGTATGTATACGATGTCTTTTTAAATTGAATTCGAATTTCATACACACAACATGTACGTATAAAATGCGATACATACAGCGTAAACGTATAATAAAAAATTTGAATTTATTTCTAACTAAGTTGTTATGCTTCGGAAAAAAATTGGAATTTGTTTACTGGATCAAAACCCTCGACAAAATGAGGGCGTGCGTTTGGCTAAACTTATTCAAATTAGCTTATAAATTCATACATCTCATAAGATATTTTTGAAACTAATAAGATGTTAAATTTTATTTAAAGAATAAGCATTTGAAATGTTTGCATAAAATAAGAATTTAAAATAGAATTATAATATGTTAATTAATGGTGAATTTGTAATTAAGATTAAAAAAATTTGAACTAAATTCTTAAAATTTATAAAATGAATTGTAAATTTTTTCTTTTATATAGAAATTTAATTATCAGCCCATAAATGTCTTATTTTATTGAAAAAAATTATAAGTTACCTAAATGTCTTTTAATTATATAATTTTATTTCAAATTTGAGGAATCAATACACAAATACACGAAACAAATGAAAATGTTATAATAACTAATTTTTCTGAAACTTTAACATTACAATTTACAAATGTCCACAAAATTTTTCATGCTTCGGAAAAATATATAAAAAAAATTATATTTTGGAAAAAATAACATGAAAATGCGACAATAATCTTATCATTTATGCGTGCAAAGAAGGCAGACAACCGCACGCCAACACTGACACAGCGTGGACCAAAATAAAAAATAAGAACAAAAGCAAAATATTAAAATAAATGATAAATTATAAGGGACTCCCCTAAAACTTGTCATAATTATAAATACTCTCTCGTTTGAAAAATTATAAATACCCCATTGTGACAACTCATTGTAGGACGTATTTGTTAGGATATTTGTTATTTTAGGACGGTATTTGTAATTTTTCAAACAATAAGGAGATATTCATAATTAAGACAAATTTCAGAGAGCCTCTTGTAATTTATCCTAAAAAGAAAGGAAAAAAAAATTATGTTGACATCCTTTAAAATTATATCTAATGGTATAAACATTCATTGTTCTTTATAAAATTATGAGTACACACTTTTAGCGAGTATTAGTGTAATGTATATTAAGGGGTATTTGTGCAAAATTTATATGTTAGTGTAATGCATCTCAGACTCAGAGGGTGTGTATGTGTAATTTCTCTATTGAATATGAGGTGTACTTGTAATTACAATTATTACGGATGTATTTGTAATTTTTCAAATAATATCGAAAACTGATGTAGTTAGATCTAAGTTTCAGAAAGTACCGATATAATTTATGAGAGAAAGATCGTGAAAAAGGGGGAGTTATTTGTTAGAAGGAAACGAATCTCATGGTTGTTAAATGTAATTTTTTAAGTCATATGAGATTTACGTGTAATTACACCAAATTTTAAAGGAAAAAAGTGTAATTATCAGTATAATTTATTAAAAAAGATAATTGAAAAGAAAGAAAAAAAAAAGACAAAGGGATGGGAGAGTTTAATGATTTGCAGTGATTGTGGGGAGTGGATTCAATCTTGAAAACTTGATAGAAAATCAACCGACATTACCAGAATATAAAATTAAGTTTCCCCAACTAATACAATATAAATAAAATTCACCACAACCAATAATAATAATAATATCAGGTGGCTATAAAAGTCGTGTTCATGACAGCCTAACTCCTCTAAATTTCATTATTGTTTTTCTTCCAAGATTTATTTTTTCTAATTTTGATAATTGATATATTTTCACTGTAAAAAAATCAAACCTGAATTTTGATATTTTTACTAACTATATATTATAATGACAAGAATATTTATCTTTTCACAATAATTATCATAATTACTATTATTTTATAAAAATTGTTATTTTCCGGAGTTAATGATAAAAGATGTTCACAAAGTTGTCACTAAATACAATTAGAGAGTGTTAGCGAAAACTTCTACTTTTAGAGAAGTAATTTTAATAGAAAAAGTTGGAAGTTGTAGCAGAATAAAAAATGGATAGTGTTTGTAAAAAAAATGAAAAGCAGATAAAAGGTATATTTGGTAGTGTTTGCAAAAATATCACTTTTAAAATAAACTTAATTGGTTAAAGACCATTTTTCTATATACATTAAAAAGATAATATCTTTGTTTAATATTTGCACTTGTTTTTTGACAATAATAATTTTTCCCAAAAGATAATTATATTTTCTTGTAGTGTTTATTTACTCGATATTGTGGTATGGTCTAACTTTATGCCAGTAAAATTTTAAATGAAAGCCGAAAAAACTAAAAGTTTACTATAAAAAAAAAATGTTGGCAATAGAATTTAGGGGATTATATTGAAATTGTTAATAGGTATATGTATTATAATATAAAAAATGGATTATTTCTTACATTATAAATTACGGTGGTTTAAAAGTCATGACAAATTAATATAATCTACCATAGCCAAATAGAACCAATACGAAAACTATTGGATATGTTAACATTTTCCATTACTGCGGATAATATTTTGGCCGTACTTCCAGAAATAATGATTAATAGCTGTTGTGAAGTCATATGTTAACATCATAAAATTGTTCGAAAATCTGCTAAAGGACTAAGGTAAGCAATTTCGTAAGTTACTGGACCTAAACAAAAATAGACATAATTATCGGACTAAAATTAAAATTAGGCATACTTAGCGGACTAAAATAATACTTTTCCCTATATATATATAATTATAGTTTCTCTTTCCCATGTATAAAAATAAGGTATTAAAATTAAAAAAAAGGTTTATAGAACAAAAAGTGAGATCATTATACTTTAAAAAGATAGGGATAATTACACTACCCTCCCATGATTACACGTAAATCCTCTGTAATTTAAAAAATTATCTAGGTATTTCTGACATTTTTATCTATCTAATAAATAGATCTTTCCATTGGTTGAAGTTCATCAAATTTGCTGATATTAAGGAAAAAAATTAAATAAAAATCTATATTTACTCCGATTGACTTATTACCTACTTAGTTTCCATGTTTTTTTTAATTTTAATTTAATTTAAGTGAAAAATATGTATTTATTGATTGGGTGCAAATTAGTCTTGAAATTCTAAAAAATAAATATATTCAATTTAAACTCATAATTAAAATTGGGATTTCATAAATTAGTTCGAAGTCATAGATTCGAGTCCCATTAAATATGCTGATATTTATCTTATATTATGTATGTCTTACTATAATTTATTTTTCAATTCTTTGTTATATTTATGTAATATTCAATTATTGTAATTTATTTCATGATTACGTATTATATTAACATCTTATTGAGCTTATTAAAATATTAGCGTAATCATGTAATTATTACTTTTATAAAAAAAAACCTTAAATACGTACTAATAAATGTTTTTAAAGACTTTCTGTCTCTAACAATTAATGCTTAATTCTGAGATAACTATTTATGGACTTGTAGCTTAAACATCTTCACTTGCCCAAAATGTTTAGGGATAATTGCACTCCCTATGTTTGGTCGAATTATATATACTGCGTAATTTGAAAAATTATATCTAATTTTTATGATGTTTGTTTTCATCTAATAAATAAATTTTTCTGTTAGTCAATATTCAACTATTTTGTTGATATCAATAAAAACAAGGATAAAAATCTATTTATTACCGATCTATTGCAGGTCAAATAAAACTTTTTATGGTAAAATTACCCTTATATATCTTCAGATAATGCATGTGAGAAGGTATATTTCAACATTACAAGGGTAGTTTAATGGGAAAAAAATTATTTTGTTATATAATAAAAATATCAATTTTCATTCAGTTTATTTGTTAATATTAATAAATTTAATAAATTTTGACTAACAGAGGACATATTTGTTAGATGAAAGCAAATATCAGGTATATTAAATATAAATTTTTAAATCACAAAGGGTTTATATGTAATTAAACTAAATATAAGGGGAGGTGAGTGTAATTTTCCCAAATGTTTATTTATATTAGTCAAAGCAGTAGCAAAATCAGTAATACTTATAGTAATAAAGCACAAAACTCAAAGTGTCAGTGGCATTGATCATCCGCAATTACTTCTTGGAAGAATGTCTTAAAACTTGTAACCATGTGGGCCCCACTATTACATCCTTAATTACCCCATTAATTAATTAATTAATTATCCTAAGATTGATATGATTGTAAATCTATCTCTACACACACGTATAATGCAAATTACCCGCCTAAGAAACCTTGATCGATGTGTAAGGTTTAGGCTTCGTAATAAAAATGTTGTGGGTTCGAGTTTTACAAATATGAATGCATATGTTTATTTCAATAGTAAAGCAAGTCGAAAAGACTGATAAATTGAACCATTTGAATTAATCCGTTCTCAATAGTTATGAAATGTTCATTTTATCATGGACACTCCTATTACACTCGTAGTCCTTGAAGGATGAGAACAAATTATATAACATTTTCATCGAGAGTTCACTATTGTATACGCCATTAGTTCGATTCTTTTTGTACGAATTACCCGTAATAACGAACTTGCAAAATGCATCTATTTATCGTAAAGAGATTCTTCTTCCTGACCCTACTTCACCTTAATTGTTAACTTATTATTAAAAAAAAAAAAAAGAGGTGCTACAGACACAAAATGACGATTTTGATGCAGCTGCACTAATTTTTTTGTAATCCCAAAAATGTTGTTCAATTGATAAGGTAACTAACTTATTCAACTTTTCAAGTTTTACATTAACTTAACTATTAAATTAATAATTTTTATTTTTATTTATAATACATATCAGAGGTGTTAGATTATTTATACGCATGTAGGGACTGTGTGTCCGACGATTAATTTATACAAATTAAAAGTTCTGTTTTGATTCGTGTTTTTGTTTTTCTTTAGTCTCGTCTGAATATAATTGTTGATTTAAATTATTGATGTACCGATTTAATTTTTGAATTTGAAATTATCGAATAATCAATGATATATACTATTAAAAAATAAATAAATAAAAATACCAAATATCCCTTGTTTCTATATGAATGAACAAGGAGAGATTCCATTTTTTGAATGAGCTCGAGACTTGAGCAGTCATGTCCCACTTCTTGTTTTTTCCTTGGAAGCTGCATTTATTTGGATTTTTTCTGCTCGTTTTTTCATGTTATTATAATTAACTATATGCTTTTGTCAATTTCGAAAAAAGAAAAAACACTATATATATATATATATATATATATATAGTTTGTGCAATTCGACCAAATTACTTAGCTTGAGAGGCCTAATTAATATTCAGTACAATAATAAGTTTCATACATTTAATTATAGTTTCGATAATTTTATTGAAAATTAATTCAACATATGTACAATGAAAATTCATAGCCACGATCGAACTTATTGTAATAGTACTTTTATTATTAATTATTGTATAGGTTGTCTTTATGAATAGACAAAATCTTTTATTAACACAGAAATTCTTATTTCCTAAATAAATTTTGCCCAGTAGTTTTTAAATGCTACAAAAATATATGCAGCTAGCTAACTAATATACATTTATACATATATATATATATATATATATAATTCACAAAACGTATATTTTTATGTATATTTTTATGTTGGTTGTTTTTTGAAACAGGGAGATATATGTTGAAATACAGGAACTCATAATTTGAAGGAGAAATTACTCCTCATCATGACCATTATCTCATTGCAATTACACAATCCGTTTCTTGACCTAAAATTGGTTGTTTCATTTGGCCAAATTAAGGCCTTTATGGCTGATTTTATTACCCTCTTTATGGTTGGTTTTTTTGGCATGTCTTCTTGGAGCCCACAATACAAAAAGAGCAAACAACAATTCTAGTTGTTGAGATTTTTCTGCCCCTTCTCAGCTTCTATAGTTTTCTTTTTTAAAGATTTGAGTTATAAAATTTTCATTACGAGCTTTTGAGTGTTTGGTCGAGGTATTTTTTGATATAGTGCTAAAATCGAAAGAACTGAACCTCTTATTTTAGGAGAAATTATGTTGAACCCGGTGCACTATTGATACGCGGCATATATTTTCTTCAAGACAAACAGTAATTCTGCGATTTGATTAAATTAACGACTTTCTTGGATTGAGAATTGTTACAATACAATTCTCATTGTAAGTCTTCGATTTAAATTTCTTATCATAAATAGCGTTTCTAATTGCTTTATATTATTTTTTCCAACGTGGCTTTAATTGCTTTTGATTTCTAAATCTGATTGTAATATTTCAAAATGTTGTTTTGATTACTTGAAACTAAAATTTTTCCAACAATCTTGAAGAAAATATACAGGTTTTGAAAAATTGAATTTTGTTGTTGGAACTGATTTGGAAAATGCTATTTTTAAACTCGCTATTTAACTTTACCTTTAGTTTTCTAAAATACTAAAGATGGCCAAGCCGATTTCTATTGCAATTCCGATCACACCCAAAGTCGACTTGACCGATTTGCCGGACAAATTTTCGGGCCAGTTTTTCAAACGTTGGCAACAAAGAATAAAAATTTGGTTGACGATGAAAGACTTTTGTCAGTGATTTAGGTGATCAGACCTGAACTTACATATATCGATCCCAGAACTGTTGAGATAGCGCAGTGGACAAAAATGGATCAAATAGGCAGAGGAACGATTTTGTCAGCCTTGTCAAAAACGCTCTTCGATGTCTATTGTTCCAATTCTTACATTGCTAAGTCTGTGGAATGAGTTGGACCCCGAAAATATAATACTGAAGAGTAAAGGCTCGAAAATTATTCAATTTCCAAGTTAGTGAGGTATCAAATGGTTGAGGGCCGATCTGTAGCTAAACAAACTCATGAGATTATCAATCTTGAGCATGCTCTGGCTGATGCTGAGATGAAGCTTTTCAAGAAGTTTCTGATCATGTCCATAGTGGACAAATTTTCCAAATCTTGGGAAAATTTTAGCATGACACTCAAACATCCAAAAGGGAGATTGTCTCTAGATGATCTTATGATTGCTATCAGCATTGAGGAAGAACATAAAAATCAAACGCATAAGATGCATGTTGAACATCAACTTAGGGCCAATCTTATAGTGGGAAAACATATAGTGAATAAGATTAACTCGAACTCGAAAGCCATCAATAAAGGCAAGGCCTCTAAAAATAAAAAACCAAAAGCAAACAAACCATGTTGGAACTGTGGGCAGGTTGGACACTAGGCCAAGCTTTGTCCTAATAAAAAGACCAAGATTGGGCAGACAGCTGTCAACATTATTGTGGGAGGTTCTAGCGGTGCTAGCACCTCAATAGCAACTGGCGGGTATGTATTTGTACAACCTGAACTCCTGACTATTTACGAACTGTATGATTGGTTGATTGACACTGGAGCTAATGTTCACGTTTGTGTTGATAAATCTCTCTTTGTGTCTTATCAAGCCATTAGTGGAAGGACAATAAGTATGGGGAACTCCAGTACAACTGAAGCACTTGGGATAGGAAGCGTGGACTTGAAGTTTCCTTCAGAGCGCATTCTGTCATTAAAAAGAGTTCATCATGTACCCATTGTTAGAAGAAAACATCATTAGTAGTTCTGTAATAGTTAGGGAGGGATATGAACTAGTCTTTAAATTTAATAAAGTTATAATTCAACAATTTGATATTTTTGTCGGTAAAGGCTATTTAGACGATGGCTTGTTCAAAGTTCGAGTTGAAAATAATAAAATTAATATTTCTGATTCTATTATATTGAATGTGGAATCTTCTACTTTATGGCATAGTAGGTTAGGTCATTTGAATCTCAATTCAATCAAACGAATGATGAATTTGAATTTAATTCCTAGTTAAAATATTGAACGAAATCACAAATGCCAAATTTGTGTAGAAGCTAAACAAGTTAGGAAACCCTATCAATCAATTGAAAGGGATTCCGAAATACCTGATTTAGTTCACATAGATATTTGTGAGTTCAATGGAGTTTTGACCAGGAACCGCAAACGATTTTTATCACCTTTATAGATGATTGCAATAGATACTATTATGTGTTTCTCATGAAAAATAAGGATGAAGCCTTAGACAAAATTATTTTGTTTAGAAATGAAGTAGAAACCCAAACTGGTAAGAAACTTAAAAGACTAAGGCATGATAGAGGAGGAGAGTATAAGTCGAGTAAGTTCAATGAATATTGTCAAACTTTTGGCATTGTTCATGAAGAGATTCCTCCGTGTTCTCCTTCGTGTAATGGAATGACTAAACGAAAGAATAGAACATTCAAAGACATGATTAACAGTCTTCTACTAACCTCCGTGTTACCAAAGTATTTGTGGGGAGAGGCTTTCAATATGGCTTGCCATATTCTAAATAGAGTCCCTCTCAAACACAACATCATTACTCCTTTCGAGTTTTGAAAAGGTAGGAAACCAAGCCTCACATACTTTCGAGTGTGGGGGTGCCTTGCAAAAGTGCAAGTCCCAAAACACAAACGAAAGAAATTAGGTCCTAAGACTGTCGATGTATTCTTAGGCTATGTGTAGACAAGTTATGCCCTAAGATTTCTGGTTATTAAATTAAAAATTTCAAGTATTGAGGTCAACACAATAGTCGAATTTCGTGATGTTATAATTCTAGAAGATGTATTTCCTTTAAAATAGGAATACCTTCAAATGTTTTGCTTGATGATTCATTTTGCCTCCACATCTATTCCTGAACATGTGGAAAAGATGTCAAATATGGGGGTTAGTCCTAGTATTTCTAATCAGACTCATGAGGAGTCAGATGAACCTAGACAGAGTAAGAGAGTTAGGATTGTCAAGAATTTTGGAAGTGACTTTGTCACTTACAACACCGAGGATGATCCAATCACTTTCAAAGATGTTATGACTTCTTCATAAATCAAGTAGTGGAAAGAAGTTGTCAAAAGTGAGATGGACTCCATTGCTTCCAATGGAACGTGGGTGCTAGTCGATCTCCCTCCCGAGTGTACTACTATTGGGTGTAAGTGGATCTTTAAAAAGAAACTGAAACCTAATGGGACCATAGATAAGTTTAAAGCCAAATTGGTGGCTAAGGGTTTAAACAAAATGAGGGAATAGATTATTTCGATACTTATTCTCTGATAGCTTGATTGACTACAATCCGGGTGCTAATAGCACTTGCTTCGGTGTATAATCTCCTGATTCATCATATGGATGTGAAAATAGCCTTCTTGTATGGTGAACTCGAGAAAGAGATTTACATGGACCAGCATAAGGGGTTTGTAGCTCATGGCAAGGAGCATAAAATTTGTAAACTTGTAAAATCTCTATATGGATTTAAAGAAGCACCCAAACAGTGGCACAAAAAGTTTGATAAAACTATTCTTGCGTTTGGCTTCACTGTAAATGAGAATGATAAGTGTAGATACTGTAAGGTTAAAGGAGATAAAATGATAATTCTATGGTTGTATGTGGATGATATTCTATTAATAGGATCATGTATACATATAATCACCGAAACCAAGTCATTTTTGAAAAATAAGTTTGAAATGAAGGATATGGGTGAGGCTAATGTGACTCTTGGTATCAAGTTGACTCGATCAACTGATGGAATAGTCATTTCTCAATATCATTATGTTCAGAAGATGATTGAGAAATTTGGTTATCAAAATAGTAGAATTGCTAAGATCCTTTCTGTAGCTTTATTAAAAAATAAAACGTGTTCAGGTTGGACAGCTAAGGTATTCCCAAATTATTGGGAGCTTACAGTATCTGGCAAATGGCACGAGACCAGATATATGCTTTTCTGTCTCTAAGCTGGTTAGATACACTAGTTGTCCTAACAAAACCTATTGGGTTCTCTTAGATAGAACTAAGGTACCTAAAGGGCACGGTGTCACTGGCCATACATTATGGCAGATTCTCTATTGTTCTTGAGGGATATAGTGATGTTAGCTGGCTAGCCATAAACTCCAAAGTAATGGGTGTTCAGGATATGTTTTTACCTTAGGTGGGGGTGCAGTCTCCTGGAAGTCTGCAAAATAGATTTTGATAATCTGTTCTACATCTGAAGCCGAGTTATGTGCGTTAGATACGATTAGTACCGAGGCAGAATGGCTATTTGGGTTGTCTGATCGTGTCTCAGACATGGTCATCATAAGCTTTGTCTTGTACAGTCAAAGTATGTAGCGAGGACGGTTTGTTCCAAGAAGAGGATCCGTCCCATGTCAAGACGTGATAGAGGTATCTCTTATGCACTTGGAGATGAGTCTACGCTCTATAAAGCTGTGGCCACAGACATTGGTCGAATAGGGAAAAGAGGTTCCTATATCGAGCAATTTGGCGTAACTCGATCTCAAGTATTAAACATAGACGCCTAGTTCAGGATGGAAACCAACACCCAATTCCATGCCCTAAACTAAGGCCATGAGATGATAGACGAAAGGACCGTACCCGTATGGACTCGGGAGCCTATAAGTTCTCATGGATTTTCGCCTAGTCTCTAGTGTCATGGATCGTTGCTAGACAGCCACCTATGGTGACGGGCTTTCTTGATCAAGGGTTGATCAAGAATTATTACTTAAATTGTATTTAATTAATAATAGTGTTGGACACTAGCCCAAGTCTAGCCGAAAGGTGAACCTAAAGAGTCACACACAAATCACTGATAATGGACAAGGAATTAATTGAAAATTAATTTCATAAGTAATTGGATTAATTTATATTGGGCTTGTCCTTATTATTTAATAAGTTGGACTTATTATTTAATAAAGGCTTATTGGGTTCATATATTTAGTTGGATTAAATATATGATGGATTTAATCAAATGGGCTTTAATTAAATTGGATTTAATTAAGATTAATTGACCTTGTATTTTAATTAATTAAAATCAGTCCAGGCCTATTAATTAAGTTGGTGGGAATTCTTAAAAAAGAAAATTATTGACTAACAAATTCACTTTTGGAAAGTGTCATGTAATCTTTTATTTGGAATAAAGAATTTTATTACCTTATGGATGGTTAGATGAATCTAGACATATTTTAATGCATCCATACAAGGTATATATATGTATATTAGTTATTTGGAATAATTATTGAATACATAACAAAGTAAAAAAATAATTTTCTCTCCTCCTAGAATTCCACTCGGCCAAACTCCTCTTGTATACACACTTGGTGTGTATCTTTCTCTCTAAATTTTTTCTGACAAAAAGAATTGAGGGATCCCAATTCCAGTATGGTGTGGACGCAACTTTAGATGGTTTCTACATTGAAGCCTTGCGTGAACGGATCAAACGAATGTGGTTCGAAGTAAATCAAATAAAGAGGTAATTATTGATTTACGTTCTAGTACATCTCGTATTTCATTCAACCATTAGCCCCGTTAATTTGAATACATCTCTAGTTGTTCAACCTCCAACTGTTGCACCTTCAACTTTTTCATGTCCAGTTGTTCCACCTCCAACTGTTCCATCTTCAATCGTGGAGGAAGTTTTTCAACTACTATTAGGAGTAGAAACAAATGACCAACCATTAGGGAGGTTTTGCAAAATATAAGGGGCCATTCAAAAAGAAGGTTACGGAGGCCATGATATTGTGTTAAAAATTATGCATTTTCTGATTTTGTTTTTGTATGAAACAAGTAATTTGGGCTATAGCTTATTCAGTTTTTGGCAAGTTATGCATTGTTCAGGTTTTTGCAAATATTGCACTTTGAATAATTTTTATGTTTGCAATTGGCACTTTGAATGAATTTAGTGATTCAGTGAATTTAGCAATTGGCACATTAATTGAATGATTTTTATGTCAGCACTTGGCACTTTGAATGTTTTTATTTTTAATGAATTTACTGATTTAGTGATTCCATTTTTTTTTTTTTTTTGTTTCTACTATTGTTGAAGTTAATTCACTGAAACAGGGAAACAACATTAGTGAATTCCAGGCCTAAATTAAAGCAAATAAGACATAATTCATTGCAAAATAAATAGACCATTTTCTAGGTTTTACATATTTTAGAAAGAAAGCAGGAAAAAAATGAGGCCAAAATGAGGGTAAAAAGTGTTTTGAAAGGAAAAATGAAAGAAATAAACAAGTAGACTTTAATTCAACATAACAACAGCAAAAACGTCTTCATATAGGCCAAAAATAGGTTCCCAACCACACTCAAAACGCGTGCGCAACACATCTAGCCGAAGGGGGTATGCTTGCTATATTTTAAAAAACATAAGAGAATTTTTTACTGATTTTTTTTTCACATGAGAACTTCTTAAACATTTATTAAATCACATGGGTAAATTACAATTTACCCAAAGTTAAAAACCTAGACCCTTTCACTCCACCAAAACCCTTTGAGATTTTCTTTTCTTTCTTTTTTTTTTTTTTTGTTTTGAAGATTTTTTCAGCCAAAACACCATAAAAACCATTTCAGATTTCAATAATCATCAACTCCATGTGGGATTTTTCGTGAATTGGGCCTTGTGCTCTTCCTTTCCATGTTTCCTCTACACCCCCTCTGAGTTCTTGTTGGAGAGAGACCTTCCACACATAGGTAACTTTTTCACTTTAAATTTAATTTTTGTTGTCAACGGTTTAAAATGTCATTTTGAATTATAAATTATAATTTTAAATATTTTTTTAGAATCTTTTAAAATATTTTTATGGAATGCTCTACAGATTATTTACATTTGTCCACCCTCATATTTTTTCTTACATTTTTAAATATTTTTTTAAAGAAATTAGCAAGTTTGAACTGATTACTTCCGTCTTATCATTTAGGAAATACATAATTATTTTCTATCCGAGAGGGTCTCGGCCATCTTAACGGGCTTGGGTTGATTGGACTGCAGCAATTGGGCCGGATCAACTTGCTTTCGTTTGGGCTGTACATGGGCTTTTATTTTATGGGCTGAAAATCTTTACATGTAAATATTTTTTATTTTAATTTCAATTTAACTATTTTTCATCTAATTAATCATTATGTCAATTAAGTAATTTCTATTAATTCCTTGGTAAATAAAGTTTCATATTTTGAATTTGCTTTGAAAATCAGGAAAATAAATAAATAAACCGTCTTTAAATAAAAAGATGATTAACCATAAAAATATGATTAGCCTTATCCTTTTCGTTTTTACATATACTTTCTCACCTTAATTTTGCATGCACTTTGTCACTGTCTATAGAAAAATAAATTAATTAAGGGTGAATAACAACTTATCCCATGTAATATTGAAAATGAGCACATTATCTTCCTATAAAAAAATATAGCAATTTATTCCTCTGTATTTTTTAAAATGAAGCAATTTATCTCCTTATACAGGGAGGTAAATTGCTTATTTTAAAAATTATAGGAGGGTAAACTGTTCTATTTTAAAAAAATATAAAGAGGTAAATCATTATTTATTTTTTCATAAGGAGATAATTTGCTCATTTGCGATATCACAAAGGGGTTGTTTGTATTTTTCTCAATTAATTTATATGTCTGATGGATGAAGAAATCAATAAATAAAGAGTACTTGCCCGTTATATATCATATAATTTATGTATATAAATATAGTCAATATATATAATATCTTCAATAAAAAAATAATTATTTTTTTATATTTAATAGTGTGGAAGATGAAATAGAAATTATAATAGAAAATCCAATTCGAGCCGCATTTACACTCGAGCTATTTTGTCTCCTCAATTTAATTAAAGGTATTAATATTTTTATAGAAATTGTATTAATATACAAAGTTTATTTATATTGATGATAAATACAAATTCAAACGGATACTTAATATGCTTAAATGAGTGTTAAATCTATTATACTTGATTGCATTTATTTTTACCAACTTTCAATTATTTTGAATTTTATAATTAATTAATATTAATTGGTCGATTATTTTGATAAGTTTAAGATTTTTATTTAAAAATTTTAATTAATTTATACCAAATCATCATTTCGACAAAATCAAGTTTACTATTTAAATGTCAATAATGATCAATTTGTACCTATTGAAAATTGAAGTAGTTTGTTCTGTTTTATTGATGGACAGGTCATGAAATGCTACGAATAAGTTTATTTAGAAACATATATTGGGTTACTTGAATGTAAATTTAAAATTTGAAAACTTTTATTGTTTGAAACATAGTGTAAAAGAAAAAACAAATGGGTAAGACCCAAATTTTGCCTAATCTTTTCGGTATAATTTGGGCAAGATCCAATGGGTATTTTATAGGGTAGGATATGGGTAAGGTATAGAAAAAATGACTACAGGTATTCAATGGGTCTGGATGCGAGTAGAGCAATATCCGCCCGTTGGCAGGCCTAGACTCAACCCAACTTCAGAAGGCCGTTTTTACTATTATCTACTCTTTTTATTTAGAACAATACTATTTTAAAGTTTTCCTTCCACATTTTTTGTCAATTAAAGTTTTCTCCAATTACATATTGACACGTGTCACCCTGTATTTTTTTTCAAATCATATTAATTAAATCAAATTTCTTTCTTTTTATTTTTATTTTTATCCATAATTTATCAATAAATTCAGAATTACTGGACCAATTCACAAATAACTCTTTTTCTATATAATTTTTTAAATATTATATAATTTATTACACCATATACAAAATAATCTTACGAATATATCAAATCAACATATTTATAGCATCTAATTTAATATTATAAAACTTTAAAATTTAATCTATCACTTCAACTCTTCAAACAAACAATATTGCCTATCAAGATTTTGAAAAATATACCCAGCATCATAATATATATATAACTAATTATTTATTATTTAAAAAATTATACATAATTTAAAAAATGTCATGATGTCTTAAGTTTTTTAGATTTGTTCAGTTAAATATAGATTCTAGGAGTGTTCAATTCGATTAACCGAATTAAACTAAATTGAAAGTTCGATTAACTGAAATCTTTTAGCCTACCGAATACCAAACCTAAATATTCTGTTTGGTTCAGTAAAATCCGAACTTATTTCGGTTCGCTTTAGATTTTGTACCATACTAACTGAAAATATATTAAAAAAAAATGTAATGTTAATTTGTTTGTTATAAATTATTAATAATTAATTATAATAATTAAGTATGTATTAACTGTAAAATTATTTTTTTATAAATACTTACATTAAAATACTTAAAATTTATATATTATTTTCTTACTATATTTTTATATATTCATAATATAATATATTTATATATATTATTTTTAATTCAGTATTCGATTCGATTTGGTTAACCAACATAAAAAATCAAAAATTGAATTGAATAACCAGAATTTACAAAAAATAATTGAAACAGAAATGAATTTTTGGTTCGGTATTATGTAGAAACTGAATTTTTGATTTAGTCGATTTTTGGTTGATTAATTGAAAATTGCACACCTCTAATGGATCAATTGATAAATAATAATATAATTAAAAAATAAATATATTTTTTAGGTCCAAATTAAGTACATAGGCCCATAGGTATTGATGGGTACAGACACAATCTATATTTTTTAAAGGGTTTGGATTTGGGCCTAATTTTAATAATATTCGTTAAGTTTGGATATGCATCTTTGAATAATTTCTGGGTTTGGGTTTGGGCCTAATTTTAATAATATTCATTAAGTTTGGGTACGCATCTTTGAATAGTTTCTGGGTTTGGGTATGTTCTTACTCTACTTATTGACACCCCTAATTATAGGATTCTAACACATTTTTGTATGAGTTATAAAATCCATGCCCCATTAATTTATATAGGTGAAAAAATTATCCACTATATAAATAAAAAATAATTAACAAAAATTAGTGTGAATAAATTATTGTGGGGGATAATGACTACTAAGTGGATGTGAAAATGAGAATAAATATGATATTAGTGTGGAAATGGTATTAAAGAAAAATATTACAAATATTACGAACGTAATCATCCGCTAATATCAAGTATTATATGTCAATTATCTTACCACTAATTTCAAAATCAAGGCAAGAATATAAGTTAAATAATTTCAATTGAAAAAATGCACGCAACCCCTTTGTGATATTGTACTTGATCAAATTTCCCTCATATAAAAAAAATAGTAATTTATCTCTTATGTAGGCCTGTCTATGGGTAGATAAGACCCTATCGAGGCCTGGCCTAGAAAAAAATCTAAAAACAAATTAATTTATACCCAAATCTTACCCAATATATTGAACCTCACTCAAGACTCATGGGTCTCTAGATCGGACTAGACCTAGTGTTTGGGTTCTATCAGACCCAAACCTGATTTTCTTTTTAGAAATCGTACTAATTAAATTAATTTTTCTATTTTCAATTTTTATCCAAAATTTATCAATAAATTTAGAATTATTGAGATCAATTTACGAATACCTAGACAAAAAAAAAATCTAAAAACAAATTAATTTATACCCAAATCTTACCCAATATATTGAACCTCACTCAAGACTCATGGGTCTCTAGATCGGACTAGACCTAGTGTTTGGGTTCTATCAGACCCAAACCTGATTTTCTTTTTAGAAATCGTACTAATTAAATTAATTTTTCTATTTTCAATTTTTATCCAAAATTTATCAATAAATTTAGAATTATTGAGATCAATTTACGAATAATTCTTTTTTGATAAATTTTTATAAAAAAAAATATATCATTCATTATACCGTTTACAACATAATTTATAAAAATATTACACATTAAATAATTTCTTAAATTTTTTACATTAAATAAGTATTGGTTATATTTAATTCATTTAATATTATTGATCAGAGTATGCTTGTTGTAATAATTTTTGTTAGATAATGATATTCGACATGTATGTTCGTAATCAATTTATTTCAATTAATAATAATTTATCCCTCTTACTTTTAAAAAAAACACTAATATACAAAATCCTTTTAAAAAATAAAACCCCATCAGCTTTCAACTTCTCACAGACAGGCAACACAACCCCTTCAGGCGTAAGACTTTCTTCCTTTTTTTTAGAAGGATTTTGTGCCTATTAGAGTTTTAGGTAAATTATACTTAAATTTTATCTAAAAATATGAAATTATACTTTCTTTTTAAAAAAAAATTAAATTATACTTACATTTCCTCTGAAAGTTTAGTGTTTTCACTTGATTCCTTTAATTTTTGTTAGGATTTATACGAGAAATGTTGACGTTAATAAACAAAATTGTATAGATTTTTAATTTTACCCTTCATTTAACATTCTCATGTAATAATTTTATACTTATAAAAAAAAAATATCATGATGTTAACCTTACTCCATATATATATATATATATAGTACATCTGTTCATTTATAAATACAAAATTATTATACGAGAATATTAAATGAGAGTTAAAATTAAAAATTTATATAAATTTTTTTTTGCTTACTTCAGTATTTTTTATCCAAACTCTAATCAACAGGAGTCAAATTTAAATAAAAAAAATTTAGGAAAAAATATTTTATCCTAACTCATATTAGATTTGGTTGTTTAGCACAAAAAACATGAAATATTATGAGAGTAGAAGGAAGACAATGGTTTAAACGCGCTATTGAGGTATTAAATTATAATTAGATGGGTGTCCTTATTTGTGTCCTATTTTCACGCTAATTGCCGGCCCAGAGTCAAAAAGTACGAATTCAGTAACCTGTCGGGTTCCGTTGTGGATCGAATTTTCCGTTGCAAAGTTTTTATTTTTTATTTTATTTAACACACACATATTATATGTATAAATTGTTTTCAAAATAAAATATTTAATGAAATCATCCTTATACATATTGTGTGTATATTAAATAAAATGATAAATTATAATTACATTTCCTAAGATAGCATAATTACGAATACTCCCCTCAAATTTAAAATAATTGTGTAGTCCCTAGACGGTGAAGTTAACATTATTATTTTATCTTTATTGATTTTTTTTAAAAATAAAAAAAATATTTAAAAAATATAAAAACTATTCGAAGGTAGACAATATAAATAATTTAGAGGGAATATTAGTTCATAAAAATATTTTAAAATTATAATATATATATATATATATAAAGTCATAATTTATAATCTAAAAGTACATTTTGGTCAGTTCACCATAAAAATTAGATGAAAAGTTGAAAGTATTTGTTGGTAGACGTACGTTAAAATTATATGGGTATTTGTAATTTCTCAAACAATGAGGCATGTATTTATATTTATACTAAATCTCAGGAGAGACGGTTGTAATTTACTCTTAAATAAAATAATATTTTCAACAAAAAATTCAATCTGAATGAGTTGGGGCCCTAAAACTTTAATTAAAATAGGAATGCAGCTTATAATATGTTAAACTTTAATAAAGGATGTCAGCTTAATTTCCTCGGATGTAGTGCCTATAAAGCAAGAGCCGTTCGTCCAATTTTTTATTTCAAATTTTTTTATATATAAGAATTCTTTTGAAAAATAAAATAAAATAAATGATGTAATTTAGGTAGATGTAGAAGGTATATATTAAATGAAGTAGAGATTTAATATGATTTTGAATACAAAAGTATTTATAAAGCCAGAGAGTGTTTATAAATGTCTTAAATAAATAAATAAATATTTATCAGCTTATTGTTGAAAATAGTATTTTTATTTTATAAATTTTACTTTTAAAATGCTTAAATTAAGTTGATTTAAATCCAAATATTATAAACAGCTCCATCGATTTTTGTAACTTACAAGTAAAATTGTAAGTATTAAGATATTTATCGATGCAGTCCACCTTCAATTTTTTTTCGTTATTTTTTTGTTATAAAAAACTTTCAACTTTTACTAAAAGGAAAAATGCAAACAATCACGGTAATATTGTAAATGAACAAATTATCTCCTATTAAAAAAAATAATAATAATTTACCTCCATGTGTTTTTTTTCCTCATCTATCCAGCATCCCGAACACACCTCATAAGCCCATTAGAACAAGAAAACTTTAGGGCAAAGCTCACCAAACCTTGGCCAGCTTAGCAGGTTCTAACTACTCACATGCACAAGGCATCTTGTTATCTGCTTGTCTCAGAGGAATCTCTCAGAAGTTACAATGCAATGTCCAAAGCATTGCAAGGATAAGAATCATTTTTCCAGAAAAGTAAAAGGTGTAAAGGGATGATTGCCATTGAGGGTTGGGTTCAAAAGAAGACCAACAGGTGATGAATGCAATTAGTACTAGAGTATGCTTAGATGTCGAATCGAAGCATCGACAAATTTCAGGTTGTAACGTATGGTTTTCGTTCTGTCGTTAGGACATATCTGTATATAACAATTCATGTTTCCTCTATAACCTACAAGAATTTGAACTGTGATTTTGTCATCTGCAATTTCAAATTATGTCGATCACACTGAACACATCATACAATTGGGGGAGGACGAGTCTCCCATATGTCAAACACGTTTTCTTCACTGTGTAGGGCGAAAAGCCTGTCGCCCCCTATCGAAAAATCACATATGGAACCACCGTGACTGTTTCGTAGCCTCGATGTCAGTACCCAATCTGGACCACAGAAAACTGAAATACTGTCGTTCATCGATGAAAAGAGCTGCCCTTCGTGCAATGCTAGTTTAGGATAGCATGGCTCGTCGGGCATTTTGCCTTTCATCAACCGACTTCTTGAGCTCCACCTAACTACCCCAGCAGAACTTCTCAAGTCCATGAATCCTAAATCCTCATACTCGTTCACAACACATATAGAGTTGGTCTCCTCCATTGCTATCGCATCCCTGACCCGTCGCTCGTCTGTTGTAGGAGCCCCTACATCGGACCAACACCAAACCATGTTCTTGTCTCTAAAATCCAACAGACTGATGTAACAATTATCCTTCCTTGGAAACAAAGTAGCCACCAGCAAACAGTTGGTACCATGTAACCACTGCAACTTGTCTGCATCACCAAGTGACCATCCAGGTGGTTCGTAGAAAAAATCTATCTGCTTTCCAGTTAATTGGTCCCAGACGCCGATCCCATATTCATTGCTCCTACCTTTACAGCTGGAGAACAGCTTGTAATCTGAATTAAAGCTCAATGCACCACCCGTGTAACTCTTTACCTGGTTATCATGTGTGACATGAAACTTATACCTTAGTTCTCCCGTTGACGCGCTGAACAACCCCATCCCCCCATCGTCCCGCCCCAACCTTTCACAAGCACTGATCACAATGCTTTCCGAATCGATCCAAATTGCATCATTCACCCTCTGGTAATCAAGACTTATTGGAGGGTGCTCCTCCAGCATCCAGTCATACACATGAACCATACTGCCGTGAGCCACGCAGCAACCTCCATCCGGCCCTGCCCGGATAGCTGTGCCATCGCCAGGAGCCCGACCCATTATCGACTGCGCCAAATGGAGCCTGTTACCATCAAATGGGCCCCACATAGCAGCCCTGACATGGTCCAAGAGGCCATAAAACAGGGCCTCCCTGTATAGTAATTTTTCAGGAATGTTTGACGGAATGTAAAGCTCTCCTGTCCTAAGGAGATCAAGCAGGACAGCAAAGCAATCAGGGTTTCGGTCAATGAAGTGCTCGGTGCCCATCACATTGGGTTGAAGATCCCAATTATCATCAAACATAGCTCCAAACAGGGAATCACGACCAGCAATTGCAAGAGTCGTCGCTGTGGTCTCAAAGATTCTGCCACCAACGTTAAACCTCACCCTATCTTTCTGAACTCCCATGACTCAAACGCAAAGAAGCCAGAAAAGAGTAGGAAGCCAGTGAAAACAGAGGAATCACACAAGAAAGTATAAAGAGAAACACCAAGACATTTGAGAACAACACTTTTCTTTCCCTTTTTTTTTCAAATATATATGAAAAAAGAGAATTCTGGAATAACCCGGATAAGATTTTGAATTGGAAGACAAGACACAAGGTAGCCGCTCAAATTTGAAACTTCCAATCCAAACACCTCACAACTACAAAATCAGTGAATCTCAACAACAAAGACAGAAGATTGGAAATCCTTGATTCTTCCAAGAGGAGCTTCAATTCAATGCCGAAATTTCAAATGCAAAAGACCATAGCAAGCTATAGAATGAGATGAAAAAAACCTGTATAAGCCCATATTCTTGTAAAAAAGCAAGCCCAAATGCGAAGCACGATGAAACCCCATCAAAGAACAGAGAAAGTGAAGCAGAAGCATCAAACCAACGTCAGAAATTGACAAATCTCCAACTACGAATTGCAAGATTACATAGTCGGGTATTCAATCCGTGGGAGCTGGTGAAGAGAACAGGAAGAAACAAGCTATTGGTTACCAAAATTGACTCTGTTCTTTCCTCTCTCTCTCTCTCTCTGGAATTTGCTCGTCTGAACACAACTGATCTTTGAGCTTTCTACAAAAATATCAATCAACAGAAAACAATTGGCCCGGGAGAGGGCACTTTTGCAGCAGGATTTTTCTTTCGTGTCAAGCCGTCAGATCCTTGGACGATGAATCCAACGGTTTGTGACGTCGACAGAATGGGCAGTCCTCTGAATTAAATAATTACCCAATTGGGATGAAAGTCTACGCTATCCATCAAAGTCAGCAGCAGTACCGTAAAGAGTGGGTAATGGGCTGCCTCTTCGCTCTCTCATTCTTCACTTTCTCGTTGTTTTTACAATGTTTTGTTGGTGGGTTCATATACAGAAAGCCCCAACCAACTGTTTGTGCAATTTTTGTTTTCTTTTTTTGAATATATAAAATATTTTCTTGTGGTTTGGGCAAATCATATTGATATGTTCTCAAGTGTTAGAGCAGTGTATCTAAAAGGTGTTTGTATAAAGTTTCGTTATTGAATACAAAATATGTTTGTAATTATAACTATAATACAAAAGACGAGTAATATTTGTATAATTAGATATAACCTCAAGAGATGCCAATGTAATTTACCCTTTTAAAACTTACCCGGTTCGGGTAATTTACAGTTTGCACCATGAAAACACATCATTGAATCGCTCTGCAACCAAGAAAAATAACATAGTATACCCCTTTATCAGCTGAAATGGTCGTCCGAGGACGGGCAAAGTGGTCCAGAAACAACCCCATGAATTTTAGGATGTGATGTCCTTTAAATTCATACTATATTCAATACTTTGTGTATTAAGTGTTAGAGTAGCACAACTTTTTAAATAAATATTATGATTATATCTTTGGTAAGAGAAATATCTTCAATAACTATAAGTAACACTTTATATTAGGAACGACTTGTTTTAAGAGTAATATTTATTTTGATATACGAATTTTACCGTTAATATCACTTTAATACTAATTATATTCTTTGGGTTAATATAGTAATATTAAGGAAGAGCACCAAAGAAAAAGAGTTGGACGGCAACGTCAACTACGCAGTTATGAATCAGGAGGACATTATTAGAATTCATAATGTGCAATAGTTATATTCTTCTATCACAAAATCACCTACAATTATTTTTATTAAATTCTTTTTAAAAATTCTAACATTATAGGGAATTTCTTAATTAACACAAATATTTAATGTGTTATTAAAAATTAATTAAATATTTACTATATTATAAATATATATATTCTCAATTAGTCAATAATCGATTTAATAAATATATTGAAGTATTACTTTACAAACATTTAAAAAACAATGCTTTTTGCAATTTTTTTCCTTTTATAATATTGAAATAATTAACTCCTTTTTTTTTAACTATATATTTAACGCTCAAGATCTTAGAAAACTATTATTGATAGACAGTAGATTGACTAATATACCCTTACTTTTTTCTTCCACAAAATAACTATCTCTTTAGTAATTAATTATATCAATAAATTTTTATTCATACACATTCGAAATTAATTGGGTTCATAAAATTTGATTTTCTTTTAGTTCATTAATTTAAACAAATATGATAAAAAAATTAAAAAATTATGCACACGAATCGAGTGTACTTCAATTCCAAAATCCGGGTTGGAGCCTCAATTACCCCAATTCATTGTCAAGGCTACGTACACTAGAAAAAAAATTACTCTTCGCTACAATATTAGTGATTATGGTTAAAAATTACGATAAAATGATGTAAAAAACTAACTTTTCTACCATGAAAAAATTATCTGTCACGGCTAAGAATCATGGTCACAACAAAAGCCATGACAAATATTTTACCCAACCTCGCAAAAACCATGACTAACAACCGTTGCGTAGTCGTCGTCAACAACTATTTGTTACGACTATTTATTATTAATCATAGCAATTAACTACAGTTAAATATTATAATTCTTCTAGTGGTACACATGCTCTGTGTATAAAATTATTTTTTGAACAAATAAATTATATAATATTTATACACCAATCATATGGTTATTCAAACCTATATAAAATGCAATAAGATTTTCAACAAAAAAATCCAATACATTCCTTCTACGCCAAGCCAACAAGGTTATCTCTTTCAGCATAATTTAAAAATAGCCACAAAAAAAAAATGAAATACCGCATTTTAAAAAAATATATATAATTAAGTTTTCAAGCAAAACCGTAATGTAAAAAATAACAGACAAAAAAAGAGAAGAGACGTCTAAGAAGTGCTCTCCCTTGATGTTGAAGTGACAATTTGAAAAATTATTTTATAAAAGCATAAATGACAATTCAATTCGAAAATAGCTTTAAAAAATCGACACCATAGTGTGATCAGCCCAAGTAAAACTTCTCTAATGGATTGAGTAGCTCAGAAAAACAACTATTATAGCTAAAAGTAGCGAAATATGCAACAGTAGTCCAAGATGCATACCTAAAAACTAAGCTCCCATTCACAACTCATGTACAAGTAAAACCTCTATAAATTAATAATTTTGGGACCATGAAATTTTATTAATTTAGAGAGATATTAATTTATCGATAAATTAATATTTTATTTATTAAAAGAGAGATTTTTTAAATTCAGCAAATTTAGTACATATGTATTGAAAATAAATGAATTCATATATGTTTCATTGATTATATTCATGCATCAATTTATTTTTTTATAACTAATTAAATATATTCATGTATAATATCAATTCATTATTTACAATTAACTATTATATTCATAGACACATGTATCAATTTATTGGAATAACTTAAATATACATGTTTACATTAATTCGTTGCACTTAAATAACTATTATACCCAATTAAATATATTCATGCATGATGAATGAAACATATACTACATAAATCTCAATATGATAATAAAATAATTCATAACACCCAACCATGTCTTCTCATCTAAAAGGCATCGCAAAATCATCCATGAATGATCAAATGCGTAAAGCATTACAGACTTCACATTTTAATAAATTACCATAATATTTATAATTATAATATTTATGAATTATTAATTTAGAGTTTTAATGGGATCTAATATTTATAAAGGAATTTTCCAAAAAATTATTATTTTATTATCTTATCGAATTTGATGATTTTTTACAAAGACCCCAGTCGGGACCGGAAGATTTTATTATTTTAGAGAGTTTATTAATTTATAGAGTATTAATTTATAGAGGTTTTACTGTAATAAGATACTGTTGTGAATTTAATGAACTTGTCGAATTTTGTAAATAAGAAAATATTTGAATAAATAAGTTGAAGAAAAATGTATGAATAGAAAAATAGAAAAAGAAATCTAAACAAAAAACATCTAAAATTAGAACATAAAAAAGAAGATAAATATGTCAGCTAAAATGTTGAACAATAAGTGAAGTATATAAAACACCTTATTCATTCAAGCGTTCTTTTATTTGAAAAATTCAAAAAGTTCAATAAATTCATGATAATTATGTTGATATAATTAAGTTATTATCTATTCTTCTGTATAATTGAAGATCACCATTTTGTTGTATAAAATAATTTGGTTCGCCTTTTTTTATTTTCTAAATTATTTTATATAATCTTTATTTTTCTTTAAAGTTGATGCTTAGTCCTGGTCAAACACATATTTTAATACACATCAACATGAGGGACCAAGTTGCAATAAAAAATAAAAAGTGAAGGACTAAAATAATTTTCTGTAGAAAAAGAAAAGTTTTATAGGGGTAATATAGAAAAATTACCAATTGTAGGGACCAACCTGAATTAAGTTGAAAAAACAGGAACTATTTGAAGGTGAACTCAAATTTGAGGAAGTAAATGAATTTTACGTGCCCACCATCATCATAGGGCAGTATTTTGTAGTGTCAACAGTTCAAGAGACAATTTCCATAATTAGGCCAGAACTCAGGGGTCTCCTCTGCAAATAATCCTTCTTACCGAGAAAACTATGATCAAATCATTTTGAAGCAGAGTTTCGTTGTGGTTAGTTTCTGGAGCCTCTTTCTCCTAAGTAGAGTTATATGATGCATGAAAGTGAGACCCACCTCTGAGTCTGGTATCCCATTCGGAAAAATGAAGGTATGGAAGATATGGAAAGAGCTTTGCAGAATAGATCCATAACAGAAGTTTGGCGCTCTCATTGGTGAAGAAACGATAGTCCCGTAACACAATGCAGGCTAGAGGATTACCATTAAGGACGGACAACAAGCGGAAGCCGATATTTATGATTTACTTGAACGTTACGTAATCATCATAAAACAAACCTGAGACTTCAGGACTGATGCTCATCATTCTGGGATGGAACAGCATTTGTGCTCACTATCAGCTGCAAGAAGATGAATACAGCAAAAATCGGATAAATTATCAGCTCTAATTATATTGTAACCAGTTTAAACTGACTAACATGCCATATTGAAGCACGACAGGAGGAATTGCAAGGCTTAAATTCCAGAAATAACATGCAATAAATATTTTTTCTGTAACATGATGACCAAGAAAAGGAAGCGATGAAGAAACAATACTTACGCAGATCCATGTTGCAATTAAGAGAAAGGAGTGGAACCATATGGAACCTATGTGAGAGCAAAGTTGTTGAATTGACATTGACTGAAAGAGGAAATACCAAGTTATCAATCCACTTTTGCAGTATATGTTGACGTTCTCAAAACAATACTTATTTACAGCATCTCTTTGTGATTACCTGTCTGAGTTTTTGCAATCTTGTGCTTGGCCCGCTATCATCTCCTCAAAGAGCATGAGTTTCTTTAATACTTACATTAATTGAGTTCGACAATACCCAAGCTGGATCACGTCGAGTGACACTCATGAGTTTGGCACAGTTGTGGTTACTTACATCTCACCCTCAACTTCACAACTTTGCATTGTGATATTCCACCTACATTACCACACAAGGTTAAGTGATGCAGGGTCTCAGATTCCCAAATACCAGCTCTTACCCTCACAATACCTGAACAAAGATAGAACATTGGACAAAAGCAGGTTAATCTACCAACACTTGTATAATCACCAGGCAATTGCAGTTTCCACAGTAAGTCCCAAGCAGTAAGTCAAGATATGTACTCAACGTATTTTCATACATATTCAATTTGAGATTTACTATTATGAGCAATGATTATTTGGGACCAAAGGCGCTAAAATGATTGACAATTGATGCATTGACACACTAAAATGAAGCTGAGCAACCAGAAAATCAGCTACAGATAGTAATACTCAACCATGCTGCTAAATACTATATTTCTCCTATAAAGTTCGTCCAAACCGGCTTCCAGATCATGTACTCTCACATGGACCTCAAAGAACAACATATCAAATCATGCAAAAGGTGGCCTTTGCATAGATAAAAAAACTAACCCGTTGTCCTGACATTAGAAATTATTCAAAAATTCTGAACTCCTAACTTAAACACAATCCATACAGAAAAGTTGGAGCATAAAACAAAATCTACCGTACAAAACTAGAAGAAATCTTGAGTTGATCCCACTGTCGTGCTAGTCTAAGTATTCCTTAAAACAAATTTCAGTATATTACTGTTATTTTTTCTGAACATTGAAATAAAATAAGATTGATAAACAGTCTGGCTTTACTATAATGCAATTAGGAAATCATATGCATCCAGAGATCATATTTATCTACAGCTAGAACTCCAGTCTGAACTTTATCTATCTTTTCCTTTTAATTTCCTGTTGCAATTTCTGAAATATCTTATGCTCTAAAGCCCATGAATGCACTCAGCTCCCAGACCTTAGCAGAAGAAAACAAAACCGAAACACTACTTTCTCAATGCCAGCACTCCCTCTCTTCACCAAAAGCCTTCTCAAAATTCTTGTGTTTGGCCCATTAATAAGCAAATTGTGTATTAATGTATAGTAAAAGCCGTGAACAGTCTTGAATAGCAGTAGAAACGATTTACCAAAGAAACTTAACTACAAATCCAAAATCATCGACGAGATTTCCAGCGATTTTCTGCTTTCGCGCCGCCGTAGTTGCAGCAATGGCAGGCGGTTCTCCACCGTCTCCGAGACCCAATCCTTCTTCGTTCATTATAATGATAACAGACATCAAATAACCTCTGGAACCGAAAGCCGAGATATCAAAAGCACAAAATCCCAAAAATCATGTTAAAAGAGGAAAAGTAATCCGAATCAATCCCGACGGAACCAACGTAGATGCCAAAAAGTACCCAGAAACTGAAAAACTTCAAATCCCTTAGACCAATGAAGCTCAGAACTCGGGCGATTAAGAACGAACAAGTTCAAATTCTGGAAACAAAAAATCAAACCCATCCTCTAAATTCCCTGGAAATTGGAAAATTAAAGAGAAAAATTCTCAAAAAAAATTTGGACCATTTCTCGATTTATGCGTGTCATCCTTGCGCAGGGGCCATGCTAATCTTCTCTGTATCGTTCCAATTTTATCGGATGTCCCCGAAGGGACGAACGAGCGTGAGCACACGCCTCTCCATCAAGAACAAAAGCATTTGATATTTCTTCGATGTGGGAAAAGAAGCTGAGGGAAGTTCAATTGCATAAGTGGGCCTATGAATGCTTGGGCCGCAATGTCAAGTTGATTAATTGGCTGGGCTTTATGTATGTAAATTTGATAATCAATTCAGCTATTTAGCAACAGCAATTAATGATAAACCAGCAAACTAAAACCATTCATTCGGGTGTATAATTTAAACTTTTTTTATATTTTATTTGATAAAATAAAATAGAGAAAATATAACATAGATATTTATTAAATTTACATGAATAGAAAATTATTAATATAACTAATTAATCAAATACATGGTTATGTGTAAATGAAAAAAGTATGAGTGATGGCATTTAGTTAATTAATATAAAATCTACAAAATATAGTTACTGTAAGACTTTGAACCTTATCAAAAAATAAGACACTCGGATGAGCCTGCAACATTTAATTAAAAGTCTTAACAATTAATTATAATTTTAAATGCATATTAATAGAATAAATTAAAATTATTAACAAAAAGATATAAAAAGTAAAAGTACGTGAAAGTTAATTGATTACTGGTGATCCATTTAAATTTAATGATGAATCAAGTTAATAAGTTAGGAGCTCTGAGCTAAGAGTGCTCTCTGAACTAATAGCTAAGGTGCTCTGAGTTATAGAGCTATTGAGCTCCTTCTCTTCTTTTTCTATTCTATAATAGGCCTCTTACAGAGGGTTAAAGAGTAAAAATAAAGTACTGGAACTCAATAAAACTCGGACCCTGATCTGAATCTTGCTTCACCGTTCGTTCCTTGCAGGAGTGAGGGCTTCCTTCCGGTCTGATCCTGCGACTCGTTAAGGTGCCTTTTGAGTGATTTGTTTCGTGCAGACTGCAATGTTATTAGCATGTCTACCAGCTGATTTTCGATCTAGTATAGCACGCACACTTTTGTGCTTTAATACAGGTAAGGGTCTGAAAGTAAATTGATGCGTAATTGTAATGATAATATCTAAACGTGATTTCAGTTGATGTATTTATACAGTGAGGTATTTACAAACTGGGCTTGAGCTTAATTCTGTGAGGCTTGGCTGTTATTGTATTATCAGAATGGCTAAATTGCAGCACCCCTAATTCAACATATACAGTAGGCGGTGTTGATATGTGTAGGGAGATGACAGATTAGAGCTTGAATGGAATAGGCATGTTAAACATTGATGCTCTATGTGGACCTGTAGTTGCAGCTTTATTCCACAGGTAACGGTAGAGGGTGAATAGCAATTTATCCTCCTGTGATATTGGAAATGAGCAAATTATCCCCCTATGAAAAATAAATAACATTTTACCTCCTTCGTTTTTTAAATATTGAAAAACACAAGGGGATAAATTGTTGTTTTATTTCATAAGGGGGTTGTTTGCCTATTTTTCATAGTACAGGTAAGTAGATTGCAATTTACTCTAATGGTAGCAGAGGAGGTGTAGCAGACATGAGATACAGTTTTAGTCACAGCACTTGTGGAGATTTACGACATGCAGCAGATTAGTAGCAGCAGTCCAGCTTACAGGCAAAGTAGATGCAGCAGCAAAGACTTACAGCGGCTGTGATGGACTTAATAAACCAGAAGTCATGCGCTGTCTCACAATAAACAGGGAGTTAATATAGAATGGTGAGCGGCAAGCGAATAAATCTAAAATATACAGAGGCTAGCAGGTGCAGGAATTTCAGCAGCAGCAAGTAGCACTACTTTGTTGTTGATTGGAGTGTGCATGATTTAGCGAAGCAGAGAACGAAGGAGAATTGCTGCCAAATGCAGTGAACTGGAATATACAAGCTTTGCTGGGACTGAGTATAGTTTCTGAAGCTGCAGCGAAATGTCTTCAAGAGATGCTTAAAGTCAGACTTCAAAGGACTGCAGAACAACTTAAACACAGAAAAGCTTCTGAATTTTGTTAGATGCAGAATTTAGTGACAAGATAAGAGGCGTGAAGAATGAAGGCTGGCGACCAACACACATGAGGCAACATTACACCAACTTGCTGGAAATTCATTTTGTATGCAGTTACCTATATTTATAGCATATTATCATGCTGCCGGAACAAAAATTACGACAGGGGACGAAGCAATGGAGTGCATGGATGACAGAGCTTGAACTGAAGTGGATCAAACTATTAATTTCCTAAGCGCTTCAAGAAGAATGTAATACATTAGATAGATCTCCATATCTAACATGGAGAATAGATAGAGTTCCATAGAACTTGAGCTTGTAAACAGAGTAAGTACTCCTCGTTTATAACTTTTAGAATTGAACTACATTTTAATAATCAATAAAATTCCCGCCGAGGCGGTGTTTTGCTAAAAAAACAGAAGACAACAATTCATAGCTTGTTTATTTTGAAAGGAAATATTTATTACATGCACTTTGATTGGTCCACTCGATCACTTATTCCCTATATTATTATTATTATGGTTTAACAATCGTAGTAAATAAATATTATCTATATGATACATAAAATTAATGTGAAAACTTAATTTTTTATCACTTTAATCAATATTTGCTATAATTTTATCTATGGTCCAAATATTTGCTAGCCGTAACAAATGTTTTAACCTTTCTTACAAACCAACGGCGTTACGCTACCGTGGTTAATTAGTTTTAACATTTTTTATTTTTAACCATGGTAATTACCCTAGTTAAAAACCACATCTTTTTCTAGTGCATACACCATCTTTCTGTGAATGAGGTTTTGCTTGAACGATAAGATTAAAAATTTACAATAAAAAACATAGTTATAGGTTTGAGTGCCATAAATATGGATATATATTTATTTCTAAGTAGTTTATATATCTTTGTTTATTTTGAATGTATTCTTTCATTTAAAACATTGGAAAAAATGCAAGCAATCCCATTATAATATCACAAATAAGCAAATTACCCCCTTATAAAAAAAAAAATAGAGATTTACCTCCTTGTTTTTTTTAAAATATAACATTTTACCTCCCTATGTTTTTTTAAAATGAAGCAATTTACCTCCCTGTATAAGGAAGTAAATTGCTTCATTTTAAAAAATATAGGGGGGTTAAATTGCTATATTTTTTTCATAGGGGGTAATAAGCTCATTTTCAATATGACAGGGGGTAAATTGCTATCCACCCTTAAAACATTCAATACAATTGATTTAGCATGATTTGGAGAAGTTTATAACCCGTCAAATGTAGGAAGCGGATCGGCCCAGGAAGCGCAGAAGAAGCGCGAAAAATAGAAAACTAACGAAATCAAAAGCATAAGAACCCGATTGATGGTGTATCATTCATCTTTTCCAAGCATTCGATGTAAAATAACATAATACACATGCCTAGAATATAATCAAGAAAATTGAGAGGATGCAAGAAACGTAAATCGAAATTTTCAGCTTTCTAACACCAAAAAATTCAGCGATATCACCCTCTAAAATCAACCAACCTTTTTATTTGACCTAAACAAGGTCAAACCGAGTCATGGAGTTGGTCTAAAGTGGACTAGGCTCTCAAATATCAAGCCTGTGTTCAAAGTACATAAATTAAATTCAATTTAATTTTAAATCCATCACTTTCGGTCCTTTGAAGGGGTCCAGCTTCCAAGCAAAATACTTATATTGAGAAAATGAGAAGAAAGAAGAAAAGCAAAAGTGTAACAGAGAAATACTTCACATTTCATTATTCTTATGACTCTTATGGGTATGATTTCAAACTATCTGTAGAAGAAATGATTTGTAGTATCTTAGCCTTATACAAAGTGTTGCTGCAAGCCTTATACCCTGATTCTTAATATCTTAACCCATATTATACATGGAAGATTCCCTCTTAAAAGAAAAAAAAAATCAAGATAATGCAAAATGCAATAATCTTCGCTCTGCAACCAGATGTTATCAGATTAACAATGAGACGAGTCATGGGCAAACAATACTTAATAACCAAAATGACAAACTATAGAAGATAACACATCTAACAAGTGTGTGTTCTGGAAGATTTACCAACAAAATCTGCAGCAGTTTCCCGAGTGTTGATTAGCAATGAGTTATAGATACAGTTGCAGTGTATTCATTCTATTCGTACTTGCAAATATATAAATTGCAGCAGAACTGGATGACACTAGCAGCATATTTACTTGCCTGTAAACAATCCAACTGTCCTATATGTCTTCATGGGATATCAGTCAACATTCGTCTGATATGCATTTTGTTTTCCATCTGTCTTTAGCTAGATTTCCTATACATTTATCTCTACAGGCATCCAGGCTTGTAAACAATGGAGAACAGCGTAACCAAAAGTGAATACAAGCACAGTGGCTCTGGGGAAGTAAATAGAAAGCAATTCTTCTACCGGGATTAAGAAACCTGTTAGGAAAACTCTGAACCTAATGTTTCCATAACCAACGTGTTTATACCGACTACAACAAAATTCAGTACGTTAGTTGATCACTAATGTGGGACATTCATCAAACATTTCCACCAAACTACGTGAAATCTTTATCTTATTCTCACCATCCTCTTGAGCGTTTCAGAGGTCTCGACTTTCTGAAGATAGCAAAACAAGAGGATGCAAGAACACTCCGGAGTCTCATACCACATTCAGAAAAAAGTGCTTTTCAGTATCATATTAACCTACACCTAAACTCAAGTCCACATTTTACTTTATCTTTTCCTATTTACATATCTTATAGTTGAAAGTTCACTATTTCAGACATCACATATCAATAACAATCTCAATGTTCCCAACAAAAAAAATATATGAAAAAATATACCATATTACTGCATATACTTCTAAACCAACAGGCTTCAAGCATAAAAAAACCAAGCACCTAATATGATCTGGCTCTCAGGAAGTTCATCATATTCTCATTTTGAAGTACATTTGCATATATATACAAATCAACTACGCATTTTATCAAATAGTTTCTTACCTATTTTGCCAGCATAACGAGTGTCAAAGATAATCGAAGCCACATTAACCAAAAATCCGAAATTATTAACAAGGTTTCCGACGACTGCTTCCACCCTCAGCCGAATTCTGCCCTCCACCGGCACCAGCTCCAGCTGCAAGGCCTAATCCTCCTTTGTTCACTGTAATGAATACTGATAACTAACCAAATACGCACTTCATCAGCTCGAAAATTGACTCAAGTATGAGAAGAAGCCGAATAATCGCGAAGCAATCCAAAAAGAAAGTGTAATAACCAAGACAAACTAAATTCAAAATCGAAGAAACTACCATCACAACCAACCTCAAACAAACCCTGAAATACTTCCATTCCCCAAAAATCAACTTTCTAACCCACAAAACCTGATGACTGAAAATTTTCCAAAAAAAATTTGGACCATTTCTCGATTTATGCGTGTCATCCTTGCGCAGGGGCCATGCTAATCTTCTCTGTATCGTTCCAATTTTATCGGATGTCCCCGAAGGGACAAGCAACTCTCAGCACAGGGCCGCTCATGAGGAACAAAAATGTTTGACATGTGTTCGATGTGGGAATGTTTAAGGGAAGTTCAAATGCTTGGGCCGAAATGTAAAGTTGATATGGGCTGCTGGTCTGGTCTTTTGTATGTAAAGTTGACGAAATAAGTTTGATAGAAAATGGATATCAATTCAGCTATTTAGAAACAGCATTAACAATAAATAAATTGCATAATAATGCATGTGGTACATTTCAATGACTCTGCAAAATTGATTAATAATTTAAAAAATTAATTTTTGTTCTTAAATATAAATTTTAATTGAATGAATTAAAAATGTTAAAAGAAGAAAGATATAAAAAGTTAAAAGTATGTGGGAGTTGAGAGAAGAAATTGCAAGTTAATAAAAAACGAAAAAAGTAAAAGAATTGGTAAAATAATATTAAAATAAAAAAAAATAACATACAAAAACTTAAGAATATTAAAAAAATAAAAACTCTTCAATGATAATAGAGTATAGATAAGCATCAATTGTACAAACTTAATACCCAGATTCAACTGTAAATATTTATTAGGTTTGTGTTAGGGTAGAGTAATATCCATCCATTACCGGATCTAAATAAAACAAAAAATCACGATTGTCTTATTTTGAATATTTATTATATTCAAAAAATGAAGTATTTACTGCATCTATTTTGGTGCCCTCAATGTAGCATCTTTTCGTGAATGAGGTTTTGCTCAAATGGTCATATTAGAATCTTACGATAAAACAAAAAAAAAAAATTATTGTAGGTTGAAATTCCATAAATATGTCTAAGTAGTTTATTATTTCTTTGTTTGTTTTGAATGTATTCTTTATTTTAAAATTATCGACGTAATTACTTTAGCATAATTTTGAGTAGTTTATAGCATAGAAAAGACATAAGTTTACTCATTTTTTATCCATTTCACATCATCTCAAATCATTAGTATCTATATTTATAGGTAAATATGTATTATTTTTATTTTAATATTATATTTAGATCGACGAATTTGAATTTAAAAATTTTAATTTTTACACCTAGTGCATTAATTTTTTCAAGGCTCACATTGACCATCTAGCAAAAGTCCAAAGTCTATCGAGCAAGGCCCGACATTCGTCCTAGCCACGATAGCTGGTGGCCCAGCATCGGCCCAACAAAAGGGTCAGGGCACTCAAAACCCAGCAATCAAGGTCCAATAACCAGCCTAGTTGTGGCATTTGCTTGCTAATCTAGAGACACTTAGACCTGAAGAAGAAATCAAGTTATTCGATACTCAATTGAAATCGATCAATAAACACTCATTTGAACTCAATTTGTTGAACATAACAAATCAAACTTTAACAAAAATTTGTGTTCAATAAACTTTGGAGCTTGGTTCAACTCGAATCATTTATAGCTCTGGAAACACTATCCTGCCTGTAAGGAGCACCGACATACATTTGGAGCACTACACTCCCATGATAGGGAACCTATCTCACAGCTATGATAAATATGGATTATGACTAACAAATCCTTAGATTCTCTCATCATCCTCCTATGAACAAGAGATCAGGTAGGTAAAAACAAGCAGACATATTCTAACATGCTTTCTTTCATGCACTCAAGTACTCGTAAGTAATATCGACACGAGTTCTTCCTATTTTTCTACGTGGTTGCTCGTTTTGACTATCTTTGGCATTTTATTTTATTTTTTACACTAGTCATATGGACGAAGCTCTTGAAAAATTTACACTAGTCCCAGTACTCATCAGTAGATTCAAGTCTGATCCAAAAGGGTGGTATAAGCCCATCACCACGATCGACAAAATGGTGATTAATTTTTGTGTCCTTTTTTTGTCTCTCAATTTTATCGTTTCTTCTGTTTAAGCCCTTAATTTGAATTTAGTGACTCCAACCACCATATTAGTTAAATAATTACTTGTCAATTTATTTTTTCATTCAACACTCCACAAACACTGTGTTCCTCTTCTTCCTCCTTCCATGGCTCCTGTGTATGAGAACCTGAGTCCTCCATTTGTATGGAAATTTAAAAAAAGCCACGACTCTTTTTATTTCAAGTTTCGATTCTTACTTTTTGGTTATTTAAGGTATATTTTCCCTAATGTTTTGGTGTGGAAATTAATATAGATATAAGATGGAGGTTTTTTTTTTTTTTTTTTGTGTGCGTGGAGAAAAATGGTTGGAATCAGGCGGCAATGTTGAGGAAAATGGTGGTGACTAGAATGGTTGGGCGCTACTGCTCTTATCCCATTGGACTAGCTGCTAGGAGCTATGAGTTAATTGAGCTATTGTAGCTAATGAGTTACTGTCCGGATTTGGATTTATGAGTTCTTCAGTTGATATATTGATTTAGTAGCTTCTTTCTCTTCTTTATCTCTCTTATAATAGGCCTCTTGGGAACTTTATAAATTACTAAAGAGATAGAAGCTACTTCTAAGACTGTAAAAGGGGTCCGCACCAAGAACTAAATCATGATCTCTCGTCCCTCACAGGGGAGAGGGGCGCCACCGGCAAGAAGGTGGATGAGGGAGGGAACTGTTTCAATTGTAGAAAAAATGGCCATATTTTATTTTTTCCAAAGAAAAAAAGGCAAATTTTATTAATGAAATAAAGCATCGAAAAAATGAAAGAAAATAAAACAAATTTTATGAAATCTCGTGAGTCAATTAGGATCAAGAGTCCACTTCCTTCTATAAAAATGCCTTTTTGGATTCTAATTTCCCCTGTGAATCATCAATGCTAAAATAATTATATTGGGGCAGGAAAAATATATATATCTTATTAATTTTGTTATTAGATATATATTTGTTAAATTATTTTATATTACATATTATTTTGGATATATATTTATTTATATACAACTTAAAATGGTTAAAAACTTATATATTTTCAAATTATACAAATGTAAGATCTATATAAAATTTAAATGTTTTATACTTTGTGATGTGACCATATAACTTTTCCATTTTTGTCCAATTATGGGGTTATTTTATCAATTTTACATATTATCCTCTATAACATTTATAAAAAAATAAATACTATATAGAATCATCACATAATAATCATCTAAACTCGATTTCATAACATGCAGTATTTGTGCATAAATATTCTAATAGAAAATACACAAAATTTTAAAATAAAAATGAACAAGTTTTGTGTTGTGGAGTTACAAACTCCCAATTTGTTAATAAGCAAGTGACTTTCTGGTTTATACATATAACAATCATCCAACTATCTAGCATGGAGTTATTGGGGAGAATATTAAACAAGAAAAAAGAAAATGAGGAGGGTTTCCTTGATTGATATTTATATTTTCAAAATGGAATTAATTTAATCAATATATTTAAAATATTTAATTTAATAAATTAATTATTGTGGCACGTTGTCTCTACGAACACATAAAAAAGAATTTTGGTGTGGGACGAAGGGAAAAATAATTTTGTAAAAAAAGAAAAGGATCATGCTTGAGGGGATGAGAAAGAAAAGAGTCTGTAAAAAGGGAAAAAAAGAAGGTGAAAATGAGATTAGAGAGAATTTTTTTTTTATAATTATGAGATTATTAAAAAATATTAAAATTACTACTCCGACTAATTTGTTTTTAAGAGAAGAAATGAATTAAAGGGTAAATTTAAATATTTAAAAGTCGGTACGATAAAAAATTATATATATATATATATATATGGAGTGTTTGCAAAAATTTCTACTTTTATAGAAGTGATTTTTGTAGAAAAAATTAAAAGTTGTAGTAGAATCAAAAGTGAGTATTATTTATAAAAATAAAAATAAAAAGCAGAAAAAAGTAAATTAAATAGTGTTTGGAGAAAAATCACTTTTAAAATAAATTTAATTGATTAAAAACCATTTCGTCCCTATGTGTTAAAAAAAATACAACCTTTTGCTTATTATTTCACTTGTTGTATGTCAATTAGTATCTTTCATATTTATTTTTTCTACAAAAATCATACAATTAGTATCTTTCATATGAAAGATATGAAAAAAAATTGTATGTCAAGTTTAAAAAAATTTGATTTCAATTAGTATCTTTCATATTTATTTTTTTAAATATTAAAAAGTATATGTTTAATTTAATAATGCTCCTACTAAGTAATATAATTGTTAAATTATACACAATTATTAAACTTGCATGATTGCAAAAAAAAAATATATTTTTAATTAATTAATAAAATAATAGTATGTAAATAAAATAATATAATTAGATGATATAGCAAATAAAATATAAAATAAATATGTGAGTAAATTTAGTTATTATTAAATTATTCAATTTATTTAAAAATTTCAATATCAACTTTACATATACAACTTTAAAAATAATAAAAACGGTAAAATTGAATTAAAATTATTATAATAAGGGTATAGTAATAAAAAATAAAGATGAATTATATTTACAAAAAAATCAAAGTAGTTAGAAGCACCCCCAAGGTGCTTCTAGCTTTTACGCTTAAAAGTGTTTTCATTAACTGTTTCAGAAGCAAAAGTTGGCATCCCAAACACTTCAAAAGTACTTTTTAGGAGTTAGAAGTTAAAAAGTATTTTTTTAAAGTGCTTGCAGACACTTTTATAATAATATAGATTGATACATAATTTAAAAGGAACAACGCCTTGAAATAAATTTTCCCTAATGTTAATTTAATGTCAATAGGGTATTGTTTGCAAGAGCTTTTGAAAAGCAATTTTTAGCTTCTGACTTTAAAATATAATTTTCAAGTGTTTGAAATTTTAGCTTCTATATCTAAACTGTTGAAAAAAACACTTTTAAGTCAAAAAGTAAAAGCATCCTTCGAGTTTTTCATAGACAAATCAAGTTTTTTTTTACACTACTTTACCCTCGTTATAATAATTTTAATTTAAATTCACGTTTTTTAATTTATTTCCAAAATTGGACATCCAAAGTTAATATTGGAATTCAAATAATTTGGATAATCTATCACTAACAAAATTTATGCTTTCACATATTTAATATTTTTAAATTTTATTTGCTATATTTTTTGATACTATTCACATATCATGAAAAATGCAAATTAAATTGATATGATTAAATCAATTTTTTTTTTCAATAATGCAATTTGTTTATTGTGTATGAATGTACCATTATATTACTCAAGTGAACATTATTGAATTAAGCATTAACTTTTTCTATTAGTGTCAATATTTTTAATAATATAAATGGCAAGTATGAATTATACTAATTGAAATAAAATGTATTGTTTTTTAGAAAAAATAATTTATTATTAACAAAAGACAAGTGCAAATACTAAACAAAAATAATATTTTTAATACATGAAGACTAAACAGCCTTTAATCAATTAATTTTATTTTATAAGCTATTTTTCCCGATTTTGCTTTTATCTACTTTTTACCTCTTACAAACACTACTTTTAATTTTGCTGCAACTTTCAATTTTTTTCTACAAAAATTAATTATTTAAAAACACAAAAATTTTAGCAACCACTCGCTGAGTATAAGGAAGCCAATTTTTTCAGGAAGGCAGGACTAAAGAGAACATTTACAAGCAGCCATCACACAAGCTGGATGAAGTTTGCAACAAATAACCAGAAAGACTGAAAAGCTAGTTAAGTTATGCTCTTTATTCTAACTCTACAATGGACTCTCTCATCTCCCTCGTACTGATATAAAAACAAGATGGAAGCGAGCCACGATATACACAACGATGCCGTCTCAGACACTGCCAGCATCTCTACCCGAAGCGAAATTCCATATTCACTCACATCTGAACTCCTATTCTTTGAGCAACCTGAAACCGGAGATGAAATGGAAACGTTCAGATATGTTTGATAGCAACAATCTTATCAGAAAATGAATAAGTCGAAGCAATTTTCTTGGCTCGTGATTATTTAGTAGTGAACCTGATAAACAGTAGGAAAAAGATAGGAATAGGGAGGATGAGATGAAGAAAAACATTGATTGAAGTGCGCATTAAGAAGCTTAGTTTTAGATTCTGCACCCAAATTTGAGTAGTTTTTCACATGATATCGACCGAGTACGCATTGGTAATTGAACGATAAAGACTCATATCATGTCAAAGAACTAAATTCTTGAAATACCTCCTTGAAGGATTTAACATCACTGCCCCACAGCCAGGCATCACAACCGGCGTCTCTGGCACTGCGTACGTTGCTTCTTCGATCATCTCCAACATGTACAGCATCCTCAGGTTGTATTTCCAAGAATTCACAAGCTTTCAAGAATATCATAGGATGTGGCTTCTCTGCTTCGACCTGTTCCAGATAAATCAGAATTGTTATATAGCATCAGCAATAAATTTCGATTTAATATGTCGTGAGCAATAAAAGTTAGAGAAACCAGAAAGAAACGGGTCGACTTACTTCGACGGACACTGCCACAGCATCAAACCAGTTCGCATTTCGTGCTCTTAACAATATGAGAGTGGAGTCTCAGGTTGCTCATTACAATTTAAGTAGCAAGGAAGCATTTGGTCTTTTAAGGCATTACTTGGTGGAGACAGAGAAAATCCCTGTTAATAGTGAAGATTAAAGTCATAATACTTGGTCTAACTAAGATGCACTCCATTGCTCGGTGTCTAGGTTGGTGCTTCATGATTACAAAATAAAAGTCCCAATAACCAATATGCTGAAAATAAATCTTCATTAATTAGGTCTCCAAAGAGCTATATAATTCTGGGTATGCTTTCAAACTCTCTGTAACAGAAGAAATGATCCTTAAATTTGGAAATAGAAACTCATAGACAGATACGGTATTGTCTAGTTACAGCTTGCAGTTTGCCTTCAGATACCAAATAGTCCTCCAAAAACTCCTCTTGCCAAGTTTGCAGATTCCCCTTAATCCATTAGCCTTCATTCATGAGACTTTGACCTCTTGGATTGCTTTTGAAGTCTGAACCCAATATCAAGGTTGCACATTTTTGTTTATAATATCCAATCCCCAAATTCATCTTATATTCTTAATTCAATTGCTAAATAATAACTCTTTACTGAAACCCATCCGTGTATTAGAATGTTATTTTCTTTTTGAATTATTAGCTTAAGCACTCAGTTATACTGGCAGAAGGCTTTGCTGTATCATGAAGTACTCGAAATTGAATCCACAGCGATATTGTTGAAAAGGGAAGCTATAAGGTCTTGCACCCGATTCTTAGCATTGTGACCTACTTTTACATGAAGCCTCCCTCTCAAAAGGATAAATAAATCAAGATATACAAAATGCAATAATCTTAACCCTGTCGGATGTTAGCAGATTAAGAGTGAGAAGAGTCATGTTCAAACTATAAATGCACTTAACAAGCTGAAAAAGAAAGACAAACGATAGAATCAAGCAATCTACTGCAGTTTCCTAAGAGTTCATAAGCAATGAGTTATAGATACAACTTAAACTTATTCATTCTATTCACATTTGAAAACATAAAAATTGATGCGAAGAGGATGGATCTAGAAGTATCTTACCAGCCTGTAAATGATCCAACTGTCTGCCTATAAGTGTTCATGGTATATCAGTCAACATTCGCTGATATGCATTTTGTTTTCTGTCTTTAGCCATTTTTCCAATACATTTATCTCCACTACCATCAAGGCATGTGATAGAAAGCATTTCTTCTATTGGGATTGGGATTAAGAAACCTGTTACAAGAACTCTCAACCTAATGTTTCCATATCCAACATGCTTATACCAACTACAATAAAATTCAGTATGTTAACTTGATCGCTCATGCATGACATTCATCAAACGTTCCCACACTAAACTACACAAAATCTTTATATTATTCTCACCATCCTCTTGAGCATTTCAGGGTTCTTGATTTTCTGAAGATAGAAAGGAAAGAAGATGCAAGAACGCTCTGGAGTCCCACAGCACATTCAGAAAAGGAGGATCAGATTAATCTACATCTAAACTCAAATCGACATTCTACTCGATCTTTTTCCTATTTACATAGCTTGCAGTTGAAATTTCACTATTTCAGACATCACATATCAATAACATGCTGAGCAGAGAAATGTCAGCAAAGGAAGCTACACCAATAAACACCAATTCCGAAAGGACCACTCAGTGTTCCAAGCAAAATCATATGCAGAAATATACGGTATCATACTTCTACATCAACTGGCTTCAAGCATTAAAAAACCAAGGACCTAAATATGGTTTGGCTCTCAGGAAATGCATCACCTTCTCATTCTGAAGTGTATTTGCCTATATCAAAAAATCAACTATGCATTTTATCAAATAGTTTTTTTACCTATCTAGCCTGATCTCACGACTGTCAAAGATGATCGAAAACCAAGAAATCTGAAATTGTTAACAAGGTTTTCACCCCTCCAGCTCCAGCCGCAAGGCATAATCCTCCTTTGGTTCACCGTAATGAATACTGATAACAAACCATATACACACTTCATCAGCTCGAAAATTGACTCAAGTATGAGATGCAGCCGAATAATCACCAAGCCATCCAAAAAGAAAGTATAAGAACCAAGACAAACTAAATTAAAAATCGAAGAAATTACCATCACACCAACCTCAAGTAAACCCTAAAACACTTCCATCCCGCAAAAATCAACTTTCCATCCACAAAACCTGAAGACTGAAAATTCTCAAAAAAAATTTGGACCATTTCTCGATTTATGCGTGTCATCCTTGCGCAGGGGCCATGCTAATCTTCTCTGTATCGTTCCAATTTTATCGGATGTCCCCGAAGGGACACTCTACTACTTCCACAGGCTTCAAAATTAGGTGGGGAAAGACGCAGTATTTGAGCAATGTGGGATACAACGGAAGTTCATTTGTAGGCAGGGACTGTTGGGCTTGTAAAGCTTTGGGATAAAGCATATGGGCTTGCAGCTGTCGATAGTAGGCTGGTCGTTTTCCTATATTGAAGATTGCTCCGTCCTTAGTCCATGAGTTTTAATTCCTGAAGAAAAAAATTACAACGATTTGTGATATTATTGCACCAACTTTTTATTATGTCGATAGTACTTATTAATTTTTTTAAATATAATATTTTGATTTATATTTTTTATTTTTTATTTATAATATATTTTAAAATATAAAAAATTAATTATTATATTATGTATGTAGAAACCACGCTAATATTATCATAAAAGAGAGGACTTAAAAAATATTATTATACCCTTACAAAGTTTTTAATTAATTAACTTAATAAATAATATTATTTTAATTAAAAGAATTTATCATTAGATAATTATTCAGATGTTTGTGCACATTTAATTTTAAATTTTATAAACTACTTATTATTTTAAAAAAAAGTATATATGTTAATTGGAGATATTCATTTAAAATGAGGTGAAAAGACACGGACTATTTTAAAATTCAAATCAAACGTAAGGGACTAAAATGAAATTTTACCCTTGTTTTGGGTCACTATTCTAATTAACTGTTTTGGGTAATTATAAGATTACATCAATATCTTGATAAAATAATACATTAATTCAATTAATACATAATATAATAAATAAATTATAATAACTTATATAAAGTGATACAAATATCCACACACCTTGTGAGACCCCAAATATGTTCATGACATCTCAATTTTAACTACTAGATCTCAAGCTTTACGTTCATCGGAGGCCATTTGCTTGTTTGACGGATAATTTTACATATGAATTAAACACCGACTAAAATACCAATGAGTATTGATATAATTTAACGTCCAAATGTATTCATTTATCCATTAATTTAAATGTTGAATTCGTAAATTTTTAGTGAATTAATCAATTAAATTTACTTAATATTTTAAAAAATTAAATAGTATATGATCATTCCATTATATTTTTTATTTATATTAATTATGTATTAATATTTTGACTAAATATTCCATACTCAAGTAATTTTATGGTCCAGTTAAGCAAAACTTAACTTGACACTTAGGAAATAAAAAAAGGAACGAAAATTAATTTAGTTAAAGTTGAGTAATATATGAAATAAAATAAAATTTATTTGAACTCAAATTGTTAGAAATTTATTAAATCAAAATAGAGTGAAAATATAAATTCAAAATGATACTTAAGAGATCTAAGTGAAAGTTAGATATATTATACTTAATTTTATTTATTTTTACCAATTCTTACGTCGTCATTCTTATTTTGAACTTGTCTTGATTTTATAATCAATTAATATTATCGGTCCATAATTTTGATAAGTTTAAGATTCTTATTCAAAATTTTATTAATATTAATCCGTCAATTGGACAAAATCAAGTTCATTATCAAAATTCCAATTATCATCAATTTTCACCTATTGATTAAGTAATCAGTTTTATTTTTATCGACAAACGGGTCATGAAAATTCACTAATAAATTAATTCAGCAACATATACTGTTTGACTTGAATGAAAATTTAAAATTTGAGAACTTTATTTTATTAAACATATTGTAAAAGAAAGAAAAATGAGTCTCAAATGGGTAAAACCCAAATCTACCTAATTCTATTGGATATAATTTGAGTATGATCCTAAAGATATTTTATAGCATAGGTACGGGTAAAATATGAAAAAAATTTCATATAGGTATTTGTCGGGTTCGAGCAAGATAAGATCCATCATTGATGGACCTACATACAATACATCAAATTAAAAAAAATATAGTATTGTTGTATTTTCTATTACATTTTAACATATCTATGTCATGTGTGTAGAGTTTGAGCCATTTATTTTATTTTATTTTTTTTACATATGGTGTGCATAACTAATTAAAATAAATGCAGTATAATTTAAAATAAAAAATCCAACCATGGTACTTAAAATATTCGACCTAACCTAATGTACGTCAAATGAACCTAAAAAATGTGTGTCCGAGTGTACATGAAATATTAATGTTTGGTTTCATTTTTAAACCATTTTTGAGATGGGTGGAATTTTTTTTTCCACTTTTAACTGTGTGTTTTTGTAGGTTTTGAGTTTTTTTTTAAATTTGAATCAAAGAATTATATGTATATGTATACAAATATAAATTTATATAAAAGAGTTATGATTTGACAATGAACAATGAATTTTGTCTTACAAAATACAAAATCAAGCATACAACATCTATTTTACACTATTTTAAATTATCTCTAAAAATAAATTTGAATATATTAATTATTCGTAATACATATTTATTTATCTCTATTTGCATAAAATATTAAAAAACAATCTAAAAATGAAATCAAACGTACAAGTCTCAAATATTTTCACAATTTTTGTACCAATTTATGAGACATGGGCTCAAATAACCAAACCTGTTACATCAATCTAGCTATATGAGACAACCTTGCTTTCTTAAAGAGACAAATCCCCTGCTCCCCATACTTACGACAACTGGTTTGTACATTTTCTTATTGTTTCTCTTCGGGGCTTTTGACCAAGAATTTCTCTTTCTAGTTTGCACGTACAATGCCTAGGAGCACCCAGTTGCAGATAGACTTTTCGTGGTCGGTGACAGTTGATTCCACCTCCTCGTTTGTGACGCACACGTCGTCGTTTGTTGGACCACTTACGTGGCGCCTCGACTATTTTTTAATAATAATTCCCCGGAGTCGGTAGTTGATCCATTTGATAAAGTCTGATTTGGAAGAAAGCTCCTCTATCAGCCGCCCTTTTCTTCTAAGAAACCCCAAATGAGAAGTTGTTGCTCGGATTCTTGATAGGATTTTGTTGGATGCGAACCGAATTTTCACTCTTTTGGGATTGGTACGTACGTATAGATACAGATTTTGAAGTTTGTTTTCCGTGATGGCGTTGTTTCGGAAGTTGTTCTACCGGAAGCCACCTGATGGACTTCTCGAGATCTGCGAGCGGGTTTATGGTGCGCTCTCTCACTCTGGTTTCCGTTTCTGTAGTCTTTCTTGGAGCTGGCGTTTTGTTTTTTGCTTACGTCGTACTGCGTGGAGCTAGTTTTTCAGGAATTTGTGTAGAGATACAGGATCATTGTGTGGGGAATGAGGAATTATTGGGAAGAGATACGTGTTGTTTTAAATGTTGGTGGCTATGGTTTGGTAAAGTTTGTGCCTTGGAAGAATAAAATTTAGTTTGGGAAAGTATGTGCCTTGGAAGAAGATTTTGTTTGTTTGGAAATAGAAGTCCGTTTGCAATTCGTTGCGAGTTAAAAGTTTTATGCTTGCAAGTAGGTAGTATAAGGTGACGAAATTGTTGCTTTTGATTATTGAATTCGAGCTAGCCATTGATTTAGAAAGTGATATCATGATTCAATAAGTTAACTAATGAAGCGGGTGCCATTTTGAGAAAGAGGATTGTTTAACCATAACCATGATGCGATATATCAACTTGATGGGTCTGTATCATGCCCTTCAAGTAGTAGTCATTTTGTGGCCCCTGGTTAAAAGTTGTGGCATTGAGTGACATTGCATGAACCTAAAGTTGAATTGCTCACATAGTTTTGGACCATTAGAGATTAAACATGAATTCAATTTGCATTACTGATTCAAGCATTTTATGTGCGGCTGTTGTATTGCTATTTGCTTAGATATGGTGGAGGTTAAGTAATAAGTAAGCTAAGTCCATACCTTATGATCGTTTTTGCAATGACCTCTGAAGGTAGAGACAGTGTTCACTGGATATTCAATTTCAGATGCCAATTACTGATAACTGTAATACCCACTCCTTTATTAATAACTCGGATACAAGGGAGTTTATATTTGACATGATTCCTATATATATGTAAGGTAAACCATTCTGCATTCTTATAGTTCTGTATGACATGCATCTGAATATAAGTTTTATGTTTTTACATATAAATATCACAGTCTTGTTTCTCATTTACTTACTTTTAGTGGATGAACTTCACCCCATATGTTATCCTGCTTTCTGCTGCCAGACATTATGAGGAAGATAGTAAGTCAAATACACAATATTGTATAGTAAAAGCAGTGTTTTCATTTGGCACAAAATTATAGGCACATTTTTGAGGATGTGGTTGAAAGATCACTCCTAATGCTTGTAAAGTATACTTAATAATTTTGACAAAGGTGTTTGTGCCTATGGAGAACATTTTCTCACAGTTTATGGACCTTTGTGAATTCTTAATTGCAATCGAAGTTTTAGTATGCTTTAACTACCTCCGTGATTTAATTGTTGGTCTGAACCTCAAGTGTGAAATTGGTTCATCTGGTCTTGGAACTTAAATTATAAGAAGTACAGTTGGCAATTGGTTGAAAACAGTTGATAAATTCTGGTTAGCTGCAGATTAAAAACATAGGAGTTTTAAGTGGTGCAGTGTTGGTTCTCAAGTAGAAATTTGTACTTGGGGTTATCAACATCTGCCTAAATGTAAAATATGTAAGAAGAAACTTTCTTTGGTTATTTTAGGTCCTTTGCTAGTAGTTAAAAAATATTTTATACAATTGTGCAGCCTGTTGATTGCCTTTTTGGATATGCTTTGTTCTGCAGTCTTTGATTGTTGTTTCACCACTGATGCTTTCGCTGATTACAAAGGCTATGTGGGAGGTATAATAGCTCAACTTAGGGAACATTATCCAGACGCCTCAATCTTGGCTTTCAATTTCCGGGAGGGGCAGACACAGAGCCAGATAGCAAATGCTTTGACAGAATATGATATGACCATCATGGAGTACCCTCGTCAATATGAAGGTTGCCCATTGCTCCCAATGGAGGTGATTCACCATTTTCTAAGATCTAGTGAAAGCTGGCTTTCACTTGGGCTGCAAAATCTGCTTCTTATGCACTGTGAACGTGGTGGTTGGCCAGTTTTGGCTTTCATGTTGGCTGCATTGCTAATATACAGGAAGCACTACAGTGGGGAGCATAAGACCTTGGATATGGTATACAAGCAAGCTCCTCGTGAGCTTTTGCACTTGCTGACTCCTCTGAATCCCGTTCCTTCTCAGTTAAGGTACTTGCAGTATGTATCAAGGAGGAATGTTGCCACAGAATGGCCTCCACTAGACAGGGCACTCACCATGGATTGCGTCATTATTAGAATGATTCCGAATTTTGATGGAGATGGTGGTTGCCGACCGCTATTTCGTATCTATGGGCAAGATCCTTTCCAAAATTCTGACCGTGCACCGAAGATTCTGTTTTCAACTCCAAAGAAGAGTAGAACTGTTCGACACTACAAGCAGGTAAGCTCTATGTCCCATAACACTTCCATACATTTTTTGCTTGATAACATATGTACTTCCATTTGCAAGCAGAGATTGGTCTCTTGTTCGTTGAACTGTTGACATATTCCTATTGTATTGTTATGTCTGAAATTATTCAATCCTGTGTAGCATGGGTCTCTGTCATTCATCAAAAACTTTTTGCCCATGTAAGTTATAGGATATATTGGGATTGCTGGGAGCACAGAAACTCGGTTGTTGAAATACTTAGGAAAGATCTACCCAAGCCATCAGTTGCATGGAAGGATTTGTTGTTGAACCCTTTCATCAATATTCTGATGTCTTGTTTTGCAATCCAGTGGAGCTGGACTGGTTGTTCATTAGTGTAATTCAAGTAGCTCCCTCTATTTTTTCTTGCTGGTGTTGGCTTCACTAAGTTGGTCAATGCAGCAAGAACTTGTGGATGCCTGCATCAGATTGCAGCATATAGCATGTCTGTTTTGAAGCTTCTTGAAGGATAACTTTTGAGCAAGCTCGTACTTATGTAAAATATTATTTTAAGTTTCTGGAGTATCCAGATTTAATTATGTAAACAAAGCTTAGCCTAGGTATCAGGCTTTGGTTTTTGTTGGGTATATTGATTCTGGATATACTGTTCACTGAGAGATGGATGTACTCGCAAGCGAAATCATGTCATGAATGCTTCCAAGGAAGGTTCATTTCAGCACATGTTTCCCCCTCAGAGGTAGTGTGGCAATTCTCTGAATCTGTTTAGAGTAAAGAACAAAATTTCCAAAAGGTATTAGGTGCTACATGAGCAATTATAGATGCTTGCCGTGTAGAAATCACCAATATAGAGTGTGAACTAAAACGGTATAATGTTGCCTATATGAGAAACTATTAGATTTGTCAAAATGCATTTTGACAATCATTGATGAATAAAGTAGGATTAGTGCGAACATTGAACAATCACATGCAGAAAATATATCTGTCAATATAGGAAAAGGATAAATAACTATAATTGGGTGCAAAAATTATTTTTTTTTATGAAGAAGGAAAAAGAATTGCAAAGTAATTTCTTTATCTAAGTAGAAGATTTCTGTCTTCTACACTTAGTTTATTCATTACATAATAATTGAAGAAGCAATTATTGCTCATTTTAATTAAGGATTTTATTATGTAAATCACAGGTATAAGATGAGCATGAGCTCATGAATCTTTATTTCTAAGTTAAATTAACATATTCTTATGAAAAGCATGAGGCAGTTTGTTATTTAGTCAAGTGTAAAAGCTTGGAAGTGATTATATCACTTAATCTGGAAAAAGTGGAATATTTTTTCATTATGGGTTGTGTATTGTGTAAGATAACGATCGCATTTAGGCTGTCTAATATAGTCCATTAACTTAACTAGATCATTACACCAATATTACGTTGTATAGTCTGCAGCAGATCATTTTTTGCTAGTTCTTTCAGTTGTTTCTGATTGATATTTAGATTTTATGCAAAATCTCCTAAACGGTTGACATTCTTCAATAATTATTCTATGAACAAGTTAGATCGATATATTGCCGATCATTACTGAAAGAAAGTTCATAGAATATGTCAGTTCTCAATATGATCTTGCTTACCAGATTTTCTGAATAATTCTTGCACAAAAAAGTCTTAGAGTATCTAAAGTACTTTGAGGCAGAGAATGGAATGGAGATTGGAAGTGGAAGGATGAGGTTTTTAATCAAAGAAATGAAAAAATAATGGTCCAGATTCTAGATTCCTAAGAGTCTTTGTTTTTGTACACTTTCCTGATGCATATGGAGGAACGTGATAAAGCTATTGGTCCTTTTGAAGTTGTCTAAAAGGTGGATTCACATTGTTCTTCAAGAACCATACTCTACTTTTAGTACTTTATTGTGGTCGAGTGACTTAAATAACTTTGTAAGGTTTTTGTTGGATGCTTTTTCAGATGTAACAAATTATAATGTATCTTTGCAATTATATGAGGTACTACTGATATTCGGACTTGTGATAAAATTCAGTTTTTATCTAAAGAGTCGGAATTTTGTAACGCTTCATGTTTCCATTCTCTTAAAATAGGATTCTGCTTAATTCTTTTTCTCACCATGCTCCATTCTCTACCTGCTCCATGCACGTGCATGCAAAATGCCCACGGTTGTATGACTCACACTTATTTAATTAGTATGATGCCTGTGCATTTCCGAGTTTGTGCATTTTGTGCAGGTGATGCCATTCGTGAACTGCAATGTTTTTCATCAACATTTTTTTGGTTATTTTCAGGCAGAATGTGAATTAGTTAAAATTGATATAAATTGCCGCATCCAAGGTGATGTTGTACTGGAGTGTATCAGCTTGCATGGTGATACAGCGCGGGAAGAGATGATGTTTCGTGTCATGTTTAACACAGCCTTTATTCGGTCAAATATTTTAATGCTCAATCGGGATGATATTGACATATTGTGGGATGCAAAGGACCTATTTCCAAAGGACTTCAGGGCAGAGGTATTACCTGTCTAACATTCGCAAATGGTGCTAAGTTATGGAACTCTTACTCTATAGAAGGTATAAGTATAATCATGAAAAAAAATTTCTAGGTTCTTTTTTCAGAGATCGATACTGCTTCCTCTGTAGTTCCTGTGGACCGTTCCTGCTTCGAAGAGAAAGATGGCCTTCCAGAGGAGGCTTTTGCTAAAGTTCAGGAAATGTTCAATAGTGTGGATTGGTTAGTTCCGAAGGGAGATGCTGCAGTTGAAGCTCTCCAAAATCTGGCTCTATCAAATATAGTAATTGATACTCATTCTTATGATGAGAAGTCTCAGGTGAATCAGATCCTTGCAGCACTAGAAGTTAAAACTACTCCTAAGAGCCCAACAGATTTAAATTCAGAGAACCAATCAAATTTTTCATCAGAGTTGTCCCCAAATGCAGATGTGCGTAGAAAGCTGGCTGAGCCCCATCATGAACCAAGTGAAATTGGGGCAATCATATCCCAAAAGCAAACACTTATTCCTCCTGGAGATCATTCTCCACCTCATCAAATTTCACATTTGAGAACTCCTCATATGTCATCCAAACAGAATTCTCACTCCAATACCGGACAAGCTCAAGATGTTTTACCTCTAAGTGAAGCTGACATGCCATATCCTAAAATCTCTCCTTCAACTCCTCCTTTGAAGGATAACACTACTGTTAGGCCTGATATATCTTCTCCTTCTGCAGAGAGTCCTAGGAGCCATAATAAAGTCATTTGTGGTGCACCTCCTAAGTCTGAACCTCCTACTTCAACATCTATTTCAGCTGAAGATGTGTTTGAAGTCAGTAGACTGGAAACTTCTCCACCTCCACTGTCTCCTCCAACTCATTCTTCCTTAGTAGTCAATGTGGGGAAGTCTTCTAGGTTTGAAGCTCCGCCTGCCCCAACAACTCCATCACCAGCTCAAAATGCTATTCAAGCTACTGAAGGTGGATCACCTCCTCCTCATCTTTCTTCTCCTAAAATAGATAAACATACACTTCAGAGACCTCATTCTCCGCCAGACCTAGCTGCTACTCCTTCTATTGAAGAATCAGCTTCTACATGTGTTTCAACTCCAACTGCATCTCTTTCTCTGCCCACATCTTCTTTAAAGGAAAGTTCCACTTCTGGAATTGGGCTTCCACCTCCACCTCCACCTCCACCTCCACCATCCCCACATTTGACAGATAGTTCAATAACAGTACCTTATCCACATCCTCATCTCGTACCTGTAGATGATAGTTCATCTATTAGAGGCGCGCCCTCTTTTCCAGCACCTCCCCCATCAAGCCCTCCTGTATCCCCTTTGAAGGGGCAGTCCGCTTCCGCAGTTGTTCCTTCACCTCCCTTAACCCCGAAAACTGCCCCATGTCCATCTTCACCTCCTTCGGAGCCTCTTAAGGAGAGGCCTGGTGCAGAAGGGGCCCCACCTCCACCACCTCCACCACCTCCTCCATATTTTGGGCAGGGTGTCCCTCATTTAACCTCACCGTTGGAGGATAAATCTATCACCGGCCATGCTCCGCCTCCACCTCCGCCTCCACCTCTTAAGGAGAGATCTAGTGTGGGAGTAGGGCCACCTCCACCACCTCCTCCACCTCTTGGGCAGGGTGCTCTTCCCTCAACACCATTGCCTGGGAATGGTTCTGTCATCAGACCCGTTCCATGCCCACCTCGACCTCCACCTCCACCTCCTCCAGAGTCTCCTAACGAGAGTTCTAGGCAGGGAGCCCGCCCTCTTCCTCCACCTCCACCTCCACCTCCACCTCCTCCGTATTTTGGGCAGGATGGGCCTCCCGTGACCCCATCTTCGAGGGATAGTTCTATCACCAGACCTGCGCCACCTCCACCTCCACCTCCACCTCCGCCGCAAATATCCAACTTTTCTGGTGGAGGAGGGCCCCCTATTCCTCCACCTCCGCCCGTGACCCCATCTTCAAGGGATAGTTCTATCACCAGACCTGCGCCACCTCCACCTCCACCTCCGCCGCAAATATCCAACTTTTCTGGTGGAGGAGGGCCCCCTATTCCTCCACCTCCTCCGCATCCTGGGCATGGGGCAGGACCCACAAATGCCCCACCAATCCCGCCTCCTGCGCCTTCAGTGCCGCCTCCTCCATTCAGTTCCAGTAAAGAACCTTCCAGTTTGTCAAATTCTAGTTCAACTCCACCACCTTCGGCCCCTCCACCTGGAACAAAAGGCAAAAGTTTATTGTCTCGTAGTGCATCTTCAAGGAATAGCCAAGCAAAGAAATTGAAGCCGCTACATTGGTTGAAATTGTCGAGAGCAGTTTCAGGAAGCTTGTGGGCAGAGACACAAAAATCTGGTGAAGCTTCTAAGTAAGTTTACTTAAATGCTTGAGATGCATGCCTTTAGCTTGCATATTCCAAAAGACATATGTTCGTGGATACTATATTTTCATTCTCTTTATTTGTGTTTATTTTGTTCTCCTAGGGCGCCGGAGATTGATATTTCAGAACTTGAATCTCTATTCTCAGCTGCAGCTCCAAATCAAGAAGGGGGTTCAGGCAGAAAAACTGGTTCACGAGCCTCAATGGCGAATAAACCTGAAAAAGTGCAACTGGTGATTATTCTGGTTTGTTTGTGTTGGGCCTTGATTTGACAAACAAATGTGCTTATCCTTTTTTACCCTGCATAGAAGTTAATCTTGATTTTCTGACTTAATGGTTGCAAGGACCATCAGATGAGAGTGTCCAGCAGTTGTCCCATGATATGCATCTAATTCTTTTGGTTTTTCACTTGGATATTTGTTCTTCTCTCCTCAGCTTATGTTCAGATAGTACATTGACCTCTTTTCTAATGAAGTTTTACATCTCAATTCTATCTGGTAGAGAACTCAACCTTTTATTTTCTCCAACTTCACTCATATCATGAATGTCTAGCTGTGAAACTACTGTGATCTTGGCAGGTGCGACACATGGGTTCTTTTTACATGAGGAGTTTGTCTTACTTCAGTTCATACCAATGATATCCATATGTTCACTGACACAGTAGCTTATATAAAGGCCATTGGTGATGCATCAATGTATGCCACCTCTCCATCCTATCCCGCAGAGCTATAGAGTAAAAAACCTAAAGGATATAATTTTTTCTGTTTCAGGGGAAAAGCGCTTCTTGTTTCTGCTTCATGAAATTCACGATATACATAACCTAAATTACTCAAAATCTCATTTGAAATTATGTTGAATATACATCCATAATTACACCTTGTTACCTGTTTGAAAAAGAATTATTTTTGTTGGTACTTTTGTAGTTAAACAAAAGAGTTTGTGACATCTCCATGTCCAACACTTACCTGCTAAATTGTTGGCCTATTTGTGTTTGATAATTCATTTCTTTTGACGTCTTAGTGAGAAGTTTTGCCATCTTTTCCTTTGCTCTTCTGTTTTAATGTATTTATTGATGACTTTGTTGATCAAATTTAGTTGATCATGTTTTTAATACTTTAATCGAACTGTTAAATAATGACCTTTTACCCCTTAATAGCGTATCTGCTGAATGCATCTTATGATTAATGTGATACTATTGATTCTGTAGTTTAACCCCTACTATTGAGCTGCATTATTTTGGTTGGTATCAGGTCTCCCTTCATTAAAAAGTACCATATGATATAGAGATCAGTTTGGGTTTGTTGTGCGGCTAATGCTGAAACTGGATCCCTTCTGTCTCTCCTTTTGCAGATTGAACACAGGCGTGCATACAATTGTGAGATCATGCTCTCAAAAGTGAAAATACCCTTGCATGAAATGCTAGTGAGCTATCCTTTTCTTAAGTTGGTTTTGAAATTTACATCAAGTATTTCTTGACATTGATGGACTGGAGGCCTTAAACCTTGTTTACCATTTAAATTGTTCCATTAATTATGGCTTGGCATGATCTATCTGATCTCTAAGTTGGCAGGTTCCATTTTCTATATGCAACATTATGAAAAAAGTCAATCCATATTGTAAACCATTTTGTGCTTCATATCCCTATTTGTGAGACTGAGTGTATGTTGGTAAATTATTATTTTTCATTTTTTAACAGATATTCACTTAGCTGACATTTTTAATTACTTTTGTTTCCATTTTAGTTTTATATTATATAATTTCCAAGTATTTGATATCCCATTATACCTCTAGACTAAAAAGTTCTCTTTAGAGAGTTTTGCCTCTAATTACATTTCAGGCTCTCAAGTTCAACGTCTAGGACAATAGTCTTTTAACTATTCAATTTCCTGACAAGTTCAGTTTCTAACTTTAGTTGCTAGAGGAGTTGCATATGCTCGAGGGTCTAAGACCTTGAAAATTCAACTTACTGTAACAGTTCAAACTTAAGGTATCAAAAAGATAATACTCTTAGTGCTCATTTGCATTACATATGCGCAGTTCCATTAGCACTTAATCAAGTTAAAAAGGCGGCCCCCCTGTTTACAAATGGAAATATGCAGTGATTCTGATGATGGCCAACTGTTTCTAGTGTATCTACCTCTGAATCCCGTGGAAATTTAAATTCACTTGTTCCATGTGGTGCTTCCCATGTTCATGTGTGTTTTGTGTAGCATATGTTTGTCATCTGAATTCTGTTAATGTGATGTTCGGTTACAAATTTCTCCGGATCATTTGCGATGAAATCTTCTGGCACTTTCACAGAGTTCAGTACTTGCTTTGGAAGACTCTGCATTAGACGTTGATCAGGTTGATAACCTCATCAAGTTTTGTCCAACAAAAGAGGAGATGGAAACACTTAAGGTTCGACGTGAAAAAAGTGTGATTTACACCAAGAACTCCTGAACTGCAAGTGTATTTCAGACGTTGAGTTTATATATAGCAGGAGCTCCTGGACGCTCTTTCTATTATCAAAATTTGACATTTTTAACTAGCTATTTTTGTTTCCAGGGTTACAAAGGAGAGAAAGATAAATTAGGAAAATGTGAACAGGTTTGTAACATATGGTTCCAGTTATTTTGTTGGTCTTTTGTTTTATCCTGATTCTGAAGTTTGGGAGATGAGGGTCTTAGTTTAACCAGTATGATTGTTTGTCTTCTTCTTGATCTCAGTTTTTTCTGGAGTTGATGCAAGTACCACGGATAGAATATAAGTTGAGAGTTTTTTCATTTAAGATTCAGTTTAACTCCCAGGTCAGATGTTAGTATATAGCTTTCCAGTTTCCAGATTCTAAAACATTATTTAATATATAATATGTTCATGTTTTGTTCTCCCAGGTTTCTGACCTCAGGAAGAGTTTGAATATTGTAAATTCTGCTGCAGATCAGGCAATCTGCTTTTTCCTTTTACTAATTCTCACTTACTATATACTATATGAGCCTGTAAACATGTGTCTTATTCATATTTGCAACCATGTTTTCATCAGATCAGGGGTTCTGCTAAGTTGAAAAGAGTCATGCAAACAATTCTTTCTTTGGGTAATGCTTTGAACCAGGGAACTGCCAGAGGTGAGTTAAATTTGTGCATCTGGTAATTCTGACATCTTGCTATTCTCCTGTCGGTCTTGTTAATTTTGTTACTTTGTCCATTAACATTGCACTCAAGGACTACTGAACGCCCGGCCAAGTGCAAATGCAAATATGAACGTTGGGGTTGAATTCCATAAGGATTACTTGCAGCCACATAGTAGTCATGGTTTTGATATAATTAAAGGGGCAGGGGTGAGGGGAGACCGGAGCAGGAATATTCAGTTCATGGAACAACATAATCGTGTAAAATTATATAGTATCGCTGATGAGAAGGTAGTGTGATGCCATTCTCCTCTTTGGGTAAGAAGACAAATCAAGGCCCAAAGAACTTGTTGTTCTTCTAGATCTGATTTATGGGGGTTAAAAATGTGTGAATTAGGAAGAAGTTGGCCCTCCATGTAGAATGTTATCCTTGCATGATAGTTGTTGGTTCAATACTGTCTTAATGAGCCCAAAAACAAGGGATATTTTCTTCTTCGGTGGTTGGCGAAGCCCCAAGAGCAAAAAATTTGTTACTTAATCCTCTATGCAAAGTGTAGGGAGGTAGAGTCATGTGGTTGTCAGTAGTTGACACTGGAAGCTTTATTCGACTCTCGCAACCAAAATAAGAAAAACTAGATTACAAATTTTAATTTTATCAATTTCAGCAAACATGGGGTTTCAACTAATTGATATTAGTTATTTTAAAGAACAGAAGGTTCTGCAATTCAATCTCGTTAGTCCTATTAGGGGTGTTTGACTTCGTATTGCCTCCGGAAAGCAGAAATAATCCAAGTTAAGAGCCACCTAGGGTCAATCAATGGGGGGTGTTGTAGCTAATTTAATTTACTCGTTCTCTTGTTCTTCTGCAACTTGAGGGAGTTTATAGTTAAGGTAGTATAAGTAATATGTAGCCTGACTTGAGGGAGACTCTGTTATCTCTTTCAATTGATGGAGAGGATTGCAGTGTCCTATTTTCTTATCCTGAATGTGTCTTGACAAATTTTTGCAGAGTCTGTTTGTTCTTGAGAGGGAGACTTGTCATCTCTTGCATGGCTTGACTTGAGAGAGAATTTCTATAGAGTCTGTTTCTTCTGACACAGGGACATCTTTTCTTCTCGTGCATGTATTTCGCAACTTTTTCAAGTCTCTTTTTGGAGGGAGAACAAATGTAGGTTCCTAATCATTAGAGCGATTAGGGTTGATTTGTCACAGAATACCTGTATATTTCTTCCAACAAAATCTAATTGATCTGCAAACTTTAATCCATCCAAAAGGTACTTTCTCATATGTTGACAAATCGAAACTTTTATGCCCTCAGAGACATTAAAAGAAATTGCTTGAATCTTGCTTGTGATCAAGTAAAAGTCTTCATAGGAAAAAATATTATTGAAGTGGAAGTCATATCATCGGAAGGATTAAGCAAGCACTAGTTGGTCAAGCTGCATGTGGTTGCCTATTGAAAATCAGATCTGTTTTCATTCCCTTCGAGGTGTTACATATATAAAGATGAGCAGTCCTATTCACATTGTTTTTGTGCTTGGCTAGGCAAAGAAGTGCATGTACAAGTTCCGCTGCTAGTTACCATTTTAGTTGATTATTTGTCTCACTAGACGATCATAGGATGTGATGCTGGTTTCCACGATAGGCCAAGGAGCTCCCTTTTGTTCAATGGTAGGCAAGAACAGACTTGCATGGTGGAAACAGACCTTTGCGGAAGTAGAGATCAGGCTAAGAAATACTATTGATTATAATTTCTTAAAGTAAACTTATTTAAAGATATTTGATATGGAAAGAACTTGCTACAACTATTCTTTATAAATAGAAGCATCATCTGGTTTGTGTTTGAAGCGGCAAGTACTGCCTATGTGTTATACTTTAAATTTTCATAACATATTCAATGATACTCCTTTTCATTTATAGTCCAGCTTCATTGATGTGGTTTTACTGTTGAGTTTCTATGCAAATAATGCATGGACCAATGAACTATAACCTGTCCCAAAAGATTTGTTAGTTGACCATTATTAGACCATTTTTCTAGGTAATGTTACTGTGCTGTGCAGTGGCTGCTTCAGCAGTTCATTACCATTTGTGGTGGAACTTGCAATTTGTCTCCAATTCCGAATACTATACATCATCTATCACCCAGAATGAACAATCAAGATACTTCAGAATTCTCTGTTACATTCCATTTGTATCACAATTACGAAGGAATGTTCAGAGTAAAGGAACTTATTGGAAACCAATTACAATTTTAGAAATTTTCTTTAATGTGGTTGACTACACAAGAAATTCTCGTCAAGCAATAGTAGCTCTACGTTGTTTATACCGTTATGTGTGTGCCTGAGTTGTGACATCTTCTATACAAAGGCAATAAATATTACAACTGCATCTCTTGTCCCTATACCTCACTTCCCCCAGACTCTTACTCTTCATAATGCTGTGTGACAGGTGCTGCTATTGGATTCAGGTTGGATAGCCTCCTCAAACTTACTGAAACTCGTGCCCGGAACAATAAGATGACACTGATGCATTATCTCTGCAAGGTTGGGATTATCATCTCTTTGTGGTTAGTTTCTGCTGAAAAAGCATATCATAGTGAAATTATATAAACTGTTCTCATTCGGGAATGAGAATACACATGGTTTATTTCCTGGCCTAGAAATCTTGGGACAAGTGAACAGGTTCATTTTCACCGGGCAAGTACAGATGAAGATGTAGTTGCTTTCATGGATGAACAACTGTGTAGTTCTGGGATTTGCCACCGCGCATCGTATGTGCAACAAGTCAATATCTATGATAAGTAGTGTAAATTTATTGCAAATTGCACAAAGTACTGGTCTTCTCTTATGTTTATATATAGCGGTATTCTTCAACTTATATAGTTGCAAGTATATCGTGCCAGTATGTATTGTATTCTCCTAAAATCTTAATGCATGCTCTATTTTCTTTTCGCTTTAACATGTGTAGTGAATGCAAACATAATGAGACATTCAAAACATACACTAGCCTTATAATCGTTATTTCTTTTCTAATACATACTGGTGTTTGTAAAGCTTCAGTAACTGTGTGCAAAGGAGGGTATAAGTACAATGGACTTTGCTTGCATCACAAGGCTGGATTTATATTATTCATCTGTGCTGGTTGATACTTTCATGCTGATTCCTGAAAATCATCAGCGAAATCATTTATTTTTATCTTGCAGGTGCTTTCTGATAAATTACCAGAGCTTCTTGATTTTTGGGAAGATCTTTTGAGCTTGGAACCTGCATCAAAGGTAAAATTGTTTGAATTCTGTGTAGCCTTCTTCAACAATCTTTTTTTACCAAAAACATATTCGAAAACAACCGCACTTTTGACTGGACCAAGGGAATCTTTCCAGATACAACTGAAATTTTTGGCTGAGGAAATGCAAGCTATTAACAAAGGACTGGAAAAAGTTGTACAGGAGTTGTCAATGTCTGAAAGTGATGGAGCTATATCTGACCAGTTCCGCAAGGTAGTTTCTGGATGATATCAAAGTGAACCTTCCCAAGATATAATGTTGTAGGGTTAATTACATCCAGACACCCTCTTAGATAACATGGTTACACTTTGCCCCTTCGAACTTTGGAGTTTTACTTAAATCTCCTTTCAAAAATGCTACTTTTGTGAACTCGAATGAACTTTTGCAGTAGCTATTTACCTGCTATAGACACAGAGAGGAAGAAGAGAAATTTTCAAAGCCAACGTTTGCGGACTGTGTTTGAAAGATTAAAAGAAGTTAGCACTTAGAGCTAAATTTTGCAGACAAGAAATGTCGGTAGAAGAACAGTGTTACTTTGAGCAGTGCTTTGGTTCAAATAAGTAGCAAATAGTTTGTTTTGTGAGCCTTTCACTTCGTTTATATATGTAACCTCTTTTGTCTTTGAAGGGTAAGGATGTTTGGTTAGGATACCCTTCATAAAAGGTGAGCCTCAACAACATATTTTTCTACATAGTTGTTCTTGTATTGAAACATGTGGCTCAGTGGATAATATAATTACATGTTTGACCCAAAAAATACATTTACACCTTAGAAGTTTCATAACATTATGAAGGGTGTTTTGGATGTTAAAATGTCAGGATTGTTGGGTAATTGATAACATTGAAATTCATTTAAATTTTTTATTGGCGTAATTATTTTCAGTCAGCCCAACAATAGGAGTGTAGTTCTAAACTGTGCATTCTCTGGAGGGATTCTTGGTGTAATTTCAAAATTCAAGGAGGCAAAGTGTAATTACTCTATTTTATAGGGGTTCCAGGTGTAGTCAACCTTATATGTTTATTCCGCTTTTTATGGGTATGCTTTTAGCTTTCGGGTTAATGATTATATTTATTTGTATTTTGTAAGCATTTCGATGGCTAAAGTTGATTATTGTTCTATCGTAATATGTACCTCATTTAACCCTCTTAATCACTTCGGGAATGGGCAGTAATGTACTCTTTAAGTAAAAATGGCAACCACCTCAAGGATCAAATTGTGTGTTTTCAGGAAATGAGCTATCAAATGCTAGGAGTGTGTAATCTTCTCCTTACATCACTACTGTTTTAGCTACTCCTAGGGATGTCCAATCAGTATGTGGCTATATTTCTTCTAGTTAGTTCACATCCTCTATGACGAACTATGTCAACTCAAGTATTCCAAGAGTGCCAAACAGTGTTGATGAAAGCTGACAACAGAATTGCTATATTGCGTGCATTCACCAAGCAGATGGAGTTGTTATTTTATCATACCTATTGAAGGGAACTGAAAGGAAGCTGGTAAAATGTCTAATAAGTATGAATTAAGATTCCACTTAAAACATCATTGTCAGTTCATCCTTTTCTTCTTTAGAATACACTGACTTGTAATTCACCTTTGGCAACCTGAACATTTATACCACTCAAAACGCCATATCACCATCCAAGCACAGGACTTTTGGTCCATATACTTCACAACTTATTTGATTTGAGCCCTTCTAGTTACAATTTGAGTCTTCAACTTGGCAGTTCTTTAATGATTTTTGTCTTTTCTGACAATAGCTGTTAGATTTAGCAGTAGCAGCCTCATGTGGGACTGGAAGGAGAGAACTAATTTGCTGTGAGCTACATTGATCTGGATTAACATTGAAAACTTACCCTGACAGAGGATTAAGAGATTAATCTCAATCCCGAATGATAACACATCTCTCACATTGTTTGGAACTGAGAGATGGAAGTTTTCCATTGCACAAGCCCAAAACTAGAGTGTCACTAAGCTTCTCATAATTCCATCTTAGTTAAATATAAACGGCAGTTGCTAGAAAAATCTTAGAGTCTAGGCATGTCAATTTCTCGAAACTTCGAACGACAAGCTGTGCGAGGATTTACAAATTCATATTCTTCAGAGAAGTAAGGATTTGGGTGGGTGATCTTATGTAATCCTACTATATGTGAGGAGAAGTCTAATGGAAGTTATGCTTTATAATATAATTTTTCAAGTAGTTTAACATGAATCCTCCACATAAGATACCACTTACTTGAGTTAGGAGGAAAAACAATCTTGAACCAGACCAAGATATTGATATCCAGTCCAGTCCCTCGTTCGCGTTTCGCATTAGAGTATCCAATAGAATCAATAGAATGTGCTGTTTGAAGAGGCTTATTCACATAGTGGACTAGTATATATCCAACAATGTGTATGATACTTTCTTCTTGTTGCAACGCGGTGAGGGTTGAGAGGTTTCCATGTTAGCATTCAGATGCGAGATTTCAATACCTTCTGGCTTAGCCTAAGAGTTGGTGAAAATGTAACCAGTACTAGAAACTTCACAGTATGGTCAATTTCATGGGTCTATTGATGATTGTGTAGGTCTTCGGACTTGATTTTGCTAAATTTTGTTGCTTCTTTATCTGAAAAGAGCTTCTGCAGCTATAATCAGCAGAAGAGTGTAGCAAGAGCTTGTACTTCTCATCAGCACTACAAGGTATACATATGGAACAGATACCCGCGTTATCTCTAATGTAAAATAGCTGGCACCAAACGCAAGCAATCACAATGCAAAGTGTCCTAATCTGGAGGATCCTGGGGAAGAATGTCCTCATGTTGCTTCCTCTACATTATGGAGATCGTTTGGAGCATGATTGGACTGTCTGGTGCAATTTTCCTTCTGTTGCTTTTTCTGGAAGCTAAATGGAGAAGAGGACAAGTTTGATGCAGGAAAAGTTGTTTGTGTTTCCCTCTTTTTTAGCCTCAGTTTGGCTCTTCTGTTAAACTTAATAGCTAGTTGACAAAAAGGACCAAAATTGTTGAAAAACTGCCAATTTGGGGACCAAAACTATAACTCGTGTTTGTTTAGGGACTTAAACTAAGTAAGTGGTGGCATCTAGGGGCTAAAAGTGTAATTCTCCGTCAAACACTGTGGTGAAGTGGGGAAAGAGGAATCCATTAGACAAAATTACCTTAGGTAGAACCCCACAGCCGTCGGAACCTCAATAGCATCCATCAGCTAAAACTTGAACCAAGTATCTCTCAGCGTCTTATTGATCTCATAAGTTAGTAACTTTCCAAATAGTGCCTTGATTAAAGTTGTTTACCAATGGTATTTAGTCGGTCATCTATCAAAAATCCGTTTGAGAACACCTAGTGGCTTGAGCTGATCATTTAGTGGCCGAGTACTTCTGGCATAAAGCTATGTTAATGTTTCAGTGTTTGAAAATTCAGTGAACTTTTGGTGATCTCAATTGCTAACAGATCAGAAGGTTGGTAATACTAGCAGAGTTATGTTAATGGCAATGTTGAAAGAGTACAATTAGATTACATATCTAATTAATAGTTTATAGAGGCTTAGGAAGTCCATGCTGACTAGGATGATGAGAATTGATTCATTTTGTTTTCCTATGAGGAATTCTGTTGCTAACCTCGACTGCACTGCTACACCTTTGCTCCTTGACATTTCCTTCTGCATATAATCATACTCTTTTTCTCCAGGCTTTGAAGGAGTTCCTTTGTTTGGCTGAAGGCGAAGTAAGGTCCTTAGCTTCTCTTTATGCTGGAGTGGTACGTATCAGTTGTCTTGGGATATAGTTTTTCCCAGCAGCAACAATTGTTTTTGAGTGTCCATCTAATACTGATTATGCAGGGTCGAAATGTAGATTCATTGATCCTTTATTTTGGGGAAGACCCATCACGTTGCCCGTTTGAGCAAGGTAATATTAACTTCTTTATTCTTTACAGTGAGATTGATTTCATGGTAGAGCCAGGATAGTAAAATGTGTTTTCGGGCTGTCAGCCATTAGCAATCCTATTTCCTGTAGAATCTCATGAGAGAGCTTATATTTTGCTTATATGAAAAATGTATGTGCTGATGCACAGCACCTCATGGATTCTAGTGTGAACTCCTAATTATCTTGTTTATTGCGAAGTATGAGAATGGTTTTAATGCTTTGTTTTGGGGGATTAGAAAGGTTGTCATGTCCTTATCTTTTGAGTAACTGAGCGTAAATCCTCTTAGGCTTTTGTGTTCATGGTTGCCATGTGCTGTCAGTATTTTTGGTTTAATCTGCAGAGATCACAGTTCATGTGGTAGTAGATCTCAGTAAAATGTAATTGTATATGCAGTTGTACATGCATGTGCATATACATGTACCTGTAGAGAGAATTGCATATGCAGTCAACGTATAATTGAGTTGATGAAGTGATTCCAATGCATTATCTTGCCATTCTCTCGTACTTTCTCAAATACCATTATGATGTAGGTCTCTATGACGTTTCTATGATTTCATTTCTTGATTTTGCATACTATCCTTGGCACGGAGTCTTAACATTTGTTTTGAAGTAGTTGTTAGTAGGTTTTATGATTTTGCATCATGTCCCGAGGTTCAGGAGCTTCGCTCACCACTGGTCAAACTAAATAGTAGGCATGTGTTTCAAAGACGGACCACAGTAAAGCACTTGAAGGCATGCTCCCTGATGCTTAGACCCATCTTATTATCAAATGCCAGTTCTGGAGTCACTTAAACTGGTTTTTTTGCAGATTCTAATGGTGGAAGTTGAGTTATAAAATCACCACATGCATATACAGAATGTGCTATTTCCTGTATCATTGTTCCTATGCATTTGGGATGATTGACCTTTGTTTGGAAGGGCAAAGGGGTTTCTCCATAGGAATATATGGTTAGAATGCAAACAAGCTTGTCCGACAACCTGTTGTGTTTCCCTTCTCTTGATAAGTCTCGCATACATTACTCACGTTTCATTGCTTTCTAATCTTAACTTTGTTTTCCTTCATGTCTTTCTACTCATCTTTGTTGCCACTCTCTCAAATGTTTCCTGCTTTGTAAATCCACATTAAGTTTATATATGTTATTTTATATCCATTTTCTCCTCTTTTTTTGGTTGCAGTGGTTTCAACTTTGCTGAACTTTGTGAGAATGTTCAAGAGAGCCCATGAGGAAAACTGCAAGCAGCTGGAGTTGGAGAAAAAGAAGGCAGAAAAGGAAGCTTCAGAAAAGATGAAGATAAACGCTACAGATACTGGACACTTGTTACAACATGAAGTCAGGAGTGTCAAATAACTAGATGTCAAACTTCAACTTCAGATCATAAATCAGGTTTAACTTTAAATAATCTTGTGAGTTTGAAGCCCCAAAAAAGATTCATTCCAGGACTAGGCAAAGTGTCTTGTTGATTGATGGCTAATGAATGTCCATTTTGCTGTTTGACATTTGGAGCAGTAGAATTACATGACGAGACATGTAGAGGAAACCGCATGCCTCTCAGGTATGTTAATTCTCTCTATGCTTGTCATATTTGTATTGGCAAAGAATCTAATCCCAAATTATTCAAATCAATTTCCTTTTTTTTTCCCAGGAGAATCTGGGGGACAGCCAGTTTTGTTCACTGTAAACTTGTATATATTTCTTTCGTAGGAAAAGAATGGAATTGTAAGGTATCTTTCCTTGCCTCGTCTTTTAAGATTTGTTTGTTTGAGCTTCTCATTACCTTGTACAGTGAGCTGTTAGAGCTATAAATAGTTTTTGCTAATCTACTGAACAAATCAATCACTACTTTAGCCAAGACTCCTGGTACTTTGAAGTACAAATTTGATCTAGTAGCAGTTATGCACATTGTTTATATTGACCAAGATACAGACAAGTTTGGAAAAAAGGATGATGGCATCTTTCCTTTGAGATTTCGGCGTATTCCACAAGCATGCTGCAGAGAAATCGGCGACTGATGCTACCTTGAAGACAAGGGTGTGTCGATTGCGTATCGTCCACCTACCAGATACTACTGTATTGCTGGTTGATTAGATTCGATTACCTCCTTCCTACTTTTCCTTTGTTGCCTTGTGTTAAAAAGATATTAAATGTTGG
>NC_026151.1:5474473-5489174 GCF_000512975.1 Sesamum indicum
GGGGGGGGGGGGGGGGAGTGTCTGCAGTTGTGAAAATAAGTTGTGGCGACAGTGATTAGTTCTTTTTGTATCTTTATATTTAGGGTGACAGTGATAAGTTAATAACAGTAAAAGTAGGAAAAAAAATTGAAGTTGGAGTTTCCAAGAACAGATTCAACTACTCAGTTTTCCCAATGTTACAGTTGAGTTTGTCGGAATTGAAGCGAAAGCAGAAGTTGTGGGTAAAAATACTCTTTTTCAATTCATTTGTTTGGGTGAAAACGCTCTCATAATAACTTGCCTTTATGATAGTTTAAGTTCATAGACAAGACGATCATTCAATAGCTTGGCCAACATGCTTTTGGGCCCTTCTCTATATAAATCGCGTCGGGTGCAAAAGCTTTTCGTTTTTTCCGCTTAAATTGACTAAATTACAATCACCTCTGTGTGGTACAAGTATAAATATTTTACTTTTAATTGAAAAATTATAAATACTAATGATGAGCTTATTTTGTTAGTCCTTATTAGGTTTTGATTAAATTTTTGGAACTGGTAAGAATATATGTTTAGATCATAAATTATAATTCTATACATTTTTTAATTTTTAAAGGGTAAAATGTATATTTTATCGTTTAAGATTTCGTTTAAAATCACTTTAGTTTCTTAAGTTCATTTTTTTATTTTAAGCCTCATTTTTGTTCCTTTGACCTTTTTACGATGGAAATATGGCTAGATTTTTAATTTTTGGAGGTTAATATGGTCAATAAGTTCTTAAATTTAATAAATTTTTGAATTGGTCCTTTTTTAACGAAAAAATTTTATGCTGAGATAAGTTTGATTATTTTATATCAATAATGAAAATTTTAAGCTCTTGTGGACATAACAATAATACATTGTTTAGCTAAAAGCTTTTTTTTTTTAGTAGTTCAAAAAAATAGAATTATTGATGTAATCTGAAAATATTATTAAAAAATCTAGGTTAGTAGATTTTTTGTTTCAAGATTTAAAGATAAGCTTAAAAAGGTTAAATGTTAATACTATTAATTAAATATTTAGATTTTTGAATACAAAGTTGGTAGATTATACTTTTTAGTTAGGTTCTTTGATATTATATATATGTATACAGGTCATTTTTAGTGGTTTCTAAAAATGTCGTTTTATTTTATTGTATAACAACCTCTTAAAATGAATTTTATTTATATGTGAAATTCGTTAAATAATATAGTTAAAAATACATTCCATCAACTTTTTCTTCAGAGCGTAACTGTTAATATTTAATAAATATTATTAAAATTTAATTTTATTGGACTCATCTTTAACTCTTAAGATTAAAAAATCAATTTAGATTTTTAATTATATTTTCAGATTACATAAAATTGATGCATGATTTTGATTTTTTTGTCACTTTTGAAAATAAAAAAGAGAGAGTATTTTATTTTAAATTAAGCAAATATTATAATTATGTTCACAAGAGTTTTACATTATGTTTGGTTTTGATTTTAACTTGTTTTTGGGTATTTTGTGGAGATAGAGAGAGAAAAACAAAGATAAATAAAAATAAAATAGAGATAATATGTATGTTTGGATTTATTTTTGGAGATAATATAAAATAAGTATGTTATGTTTGATGTTGGGTAGTTGGGAGACAAAAAATACTGTTCATTGTCAAATCATGTCTCTTTTATATATATTTATATATATATGTGTATAAAAATATATATAATTTATTTAGTTGTGAGTGGATTAAAATAAATATTATTTTCTAATTATATATGTATGGAAATGAAAAAAATAATTTATGTAAATACACTTTTAAAAATAATTAAATGCACTCTAATAATGGATTAACAATATTTTTTGTTAGTTGTTCTATTCGAGGTGATAAATTTAAATACATTATTCAAATAATATAATATATGAATTAACCACGTAGAATAATTATATTATTTTATATTTTTTAAAATTTTTAATTATTCCAATGATGTAGAAAATATTACGTATAAAATATTAAGTGGTTAAAATAAAATATATTTGTATTTAAAAATCAAATACTTAGAAACAAGACAAAATACTTAGAAATAAGACAAAAACATGACAAAACAAGCAATGGCAAACATTGCTTCTATTTTGGGCCATCTCTGAGATGGCCCAAAACCGAAAACAAACATATTAAACTTTTCATTTTTCATAGGAGATAATTACATCATATTTATTTTATGAAAATATTGAAAAAATGATTTTCTTTATAAAAAGGGATTAATTGATAATTTTATAAATTTAAGGGACTAAAGTGATCAACTCAAACTTAAATTGATCATATGGCACTCCAAAAAGTTAAACTCAGGCCACATTTTCGTCGAAAAATTGTCAAAGAGACCAGACTGAGACAAAATTAATGTTTAGGGATGTTAAAGTCGAGAAATGAACTTGAAGGGATTAAAGTGATTTTCAGTGAAAACTTAAGGGAACATATATAGCATTCACCCTTTTTTAAGATATCATTTTATTGACTAATAGTTTTATGGTTTATCTGCCTTATCAACCTTCAAATTTTTTTTATATTTTTTCAAATATTTAAAAAAGAAAATCGACATAGATAAACTAGTAATATTTATCTCATCATTTAGAGACTACATAATTATTATATTATTTTTTATTTGAGATAGGTATTTGAAAAAGCAGTTGTAACTTGTTCGATATGTAATAAGGTCATCTAATTGTTGGTTTGCCTCTTTATTTTTTTTTGCAATTTTTTGAAATAAGAGCAATGAATTATTATAGATCAAAATAAATATATTACAATCGTTTATGTAGAATAGCAATATCTAACAACATTACAACGATCATATACTTTGATCAATAATATTAAGTAAATTAGCTGATCAATACCTATTATTATAATAGAAATAACATCTATTATACAGTAAACTACCAAACGCAACATACGCGCGTCTTCTCCACTTTTAGTTAGTTGCTAACATAATGGGGGTTTTTTGCTGACTAAAACAAAACAGAATGGAATTTTTAGCTTATTTTAAAAATAGAGGGTGACAATATTATTTATAAAATAAAAGCGTGACAATATTTTTTATTTGAAAGAACATAGTCGGACTCTTTAGATTCCCTTCTGAATGAAAGATCATGGATGATGTTTATTTCCTGACACAAAGATTAGAGGAGATCTCTCATAATCTTAAAGGAGCATGTTATAGTCAACAATAATTAAGGATAGTTATACTGTATTTTTCTGAAATTCGATATAATTACATATAAATTTTTTGCTAAAAAAATTACATTTACTACTCCTGATGTATATTTTTTCTAATAAATAAATCATCCTTCAGTCAAAATTCATTGATTTGTCTGCTACGTAGAAATAATGAATGCAAATTAGTATTTGCATTGGATTGATTTATTACTAACGTAAATTAAATAAATTTTTTCGAACCAAACTATCTTGTTACATATTCATACATTAATACATGTGAGGAAGTTTATAGTAAATCTCTGTTTGACCTGCAATAAATGTGTGATAAGTCAATTGAGGATAAATATTGATTTTCCACTTAATTTTATTACTAATATTAGCAAATTCGACTAACGAAGGTGTCTACATGTTAAAGAAAAACAAACATCAAGAATATTAAATATTGATTTTTCAAATCGTACTAGTTCATAAAATTTCAACCTTAACCTTAATAGTCATGTGTTAATTGTCGGGCTAAAACATCATTAGTCATTATCATTTAAGAGTTGACTGCAGACTGAAAATGTGTTTAAAATAATAAGGGTTAAATATACTTGAAACACCCCCACCTCTCTCCCTCAACTGTACTCCAAGTTCCATTCACCCCCCTAAACTCATATACGTATATTTATACCCCTTGATTTAATTATTAGGAAGAAAAATACCCTTTATGCATCTTATATATATTTATGTTCCTAACATATATATTTTAAATATATTTCTCAGTAATTTAAATATCAAATTATTTTTACCTAAATTTTTTTAATTAGAATAGTAAATTAGTATAATATATAGAAAATAAATACTAATTAAGAATCAGACTTGACTTTTCCTGAAAAATAGATAATATATTCGATTAAATTAGATGAAAAGTTAAAAATTGAAGAAATGTTTCAGAAAAAAAGTATACTTTTTGTTCTAATTTTTTGTAAAAGATATGTACTTGAGAATGGGGATGTAATTATTGGTCTTTAAGTTCATAAACTAATTAATAGTTTCTTCTATATTCGAGATTTTCGTGTATTTATTTTACCCCTACATTATTGTTTTAGTTTTTCAATTTTCAACTACCCACTACAAAAAAAGAATTACTACGAACTCAAGATCATAGTAAATAATTTTTATTAACCACGGTTAAATAAAATCGATGTAAAAATATAGATCTTCCACCAAAAAAAAGTTATTTGGCATGGTTAAGAGCCATAGTAAAAATATTTATCATATTTTTTAACCATGACAAATGTTTTAGTCACTCTCATGGATACTAAGGTCGACAACTGTTGTATGGTCTTGGTAAGTGACTATTTGCTAAGACTATTAAATATTGTATTTTTGTAGTATCTTAATCTACTAATTATTTTTAATTAAAATCAAAATATATTTGTTTAATTAAGGAATGTTTTATGTTGAATTTAAGATGTAAATTTTAGAAAGTATTTGCATATATTTACAAGGACAATTTTGTTCAAATATTTAGTCAAAGGGGATTAAATGTCATAACTATTAGTTCAGGGGTAAATGAAAATGTGATAATTTCTTGAGGTAAAAATAATGAACTATTATTACAATCATCAATACTAAATACCAGTATCTAATAAATATCAATAATAATAAAAATTAAATACTATTTATCAATATCAGATAACTATATATAATCAATACTTAATATATTAAAGTAAAATTATTCGAAATATTAGCTGGATTTGAACCCATAATCTTAAAGTCATGTGTCATCACTTTCACCAATTAAGTTAGGCCTTATTAGCTTAATAAGTTTTTACACTTCACTAGTTTTATTTATGAACTGCTTGAATTTATAATTAATTAATAAAACTGTAAGAATTAACTTATTTTCTATAACGTCGAAACCTTGATTTTTATTTCAAATAAATTTTTACTATTTTATAATTTATAATTCTTTTTTTATAATTTATTTTCCCCATAAAAGTTGAAATAAATGCGGATACTTATTAGTTTATAGCATTCTTTTCCTTTATTTATTTCTTTGGGTACTGTTCCATTTGACTGTTGCTTATGCATATCGTACGTACCGCGAACGCCACGTTTGGGAAGAAATGTGGACTTTTCGGTCTTGTTGGATGTGAAGTCAGAATTCCTAAGTCTCTTCGATGCAACAAAATTCAAACTTGTTTCAAATAGAATACTAGTGAAAATCGTATGAACAAGTTAAATTAATGAACCAAGAAAAGAAATTTAAAAATTAAATAAATTCTGTAAAATAAAATTATAATTTAATCCTTTAAAACTAGCCGTCGTGTAAATATTTTACTTGAATAATATTAGAAAATTATACGCACGTAAAACATACCTTAAATTATTAGTAATTGAATGAAAATTTTGATGCGGTGAAGTTTTTTCTAACTTATTTACGGTATAGAGATGAAAATTTCTTACAAACATTTATAAGAGAAAAGAAAAGATAGGAAAGTGAATGCTCAAATAGGATTGAGATCTGTATATATTTATTCAGGTTATGTCGAATTCAATCTGATAATCCAAAATTAATCGCTGATCATTCAATACCTGAAAGGTGGACATTACGGCATGTGGGTCTATATATATATATTGTATATATATATGAATATTTGGCTCTATAAATATTTTAGAATCATTCAGACCAATGGACGTTAGTTATTAAGATAATATTTTTACTTTTTTTTTCCTTGATCTCACTTTTAACTGAATTAAGTATCGAAAGATTTTATAAAAGGATAAAATCCATATTACCCCCTTGTGATTCCAAAATAAGCCTCTGTGATTTGAAAAAAAAAAAGATCATATAACCCCTTGTAAAATTTAAAAAGATGCAATTACCCCCTCCCCTCTAGAAGTGCACCTCACATGTGAAAAATAAGGATGGTTAAGCATTTTACAAAATTCCAAAATTCTAATTGTAATGTATTTTATATTTAAATATAATTTATTATTATTAAATTATAAATATTTTTGAAATATAATATAAAAAATATAATTTAATTTACATATAAAAAGAAAAAAATGTGAATTACAAATTTCGACGAAAAAATGAGAAGTAGCTGGAGGAGGAGAGATGAAAAGTGGGTGATGGTGCAAAATGACCGCCTGAACTTGAACTTTCAGATAGTGGTCGATCGGAACGAAAGTGAGGTGGAAGGTGGAGAGAAGAGCACTAGAAGATGGGAATGTGGGTTAAGATAACTCATTGAAGGCTAGGAGATTTGTAGTGGATGGGGTGTCAACATGCTCGCCTTCGGGTGGGCTTTCCACCGGTGGAAGGCTCGCATCAAGAGGTGGTTGTACGGCAGAGATATGGGAGGAGAAGAAAACTAGATTTAGGATATATACATACAAATATATATATAGATCTATATATTAAAAGTATATAATTATTTATATATTCTAATAATATATTCTAATTTTTTATAAGCTTGATTAAATCTGATCCACAAATTTAGATCAAATTAAATACAAGTCATTGATTTAAAAAGGGTGTTTTTGTTATTGCAACATCAAGCTCATATTAAAATACACCAGAGAAGCAATATGCACCTTTTTAAATTATACAGGGGATTATGTCGTTTTTTTTTTTTTTTTTTTTTTTAGGTCTATTTGAATATTTTGAATATCACAGAAGAGTAATATAAATTTTACCATTTTAAAAAGGGACCTCCCAATAAATTTAATATTTGGTCGTGTTCTCATAACCTAATACTTAATCAAATTGAACTACCCTCGAAATCACCGTTATCTCAAACCCTAATCAAAGTTCAATTTAATTTTATAAGATAGACTTTGCACATAGAACAAAACAAGTAGGAAAGTGAACAGGACAGACCACAGAGAATGTGGAGACATATATATAGGTATGGAACAAAATAAATTCAGATTTAGTTTGGCTGCAATTGACGATCGATGCCATATATTCATTTATTTTTAATAGCACATGAGATAATTAATTTTAGTAGCTAAAATCATTTTTTAAGGTAAATAAAGGAACTTAAAAATTATTTAATGTGCATAATGTGTGAGAAAAAGCTAGAAATTGCAGATTCCATCAAAAGTGACTTAGATAAATTTAATTTCGAAAGTGATTATTGAAAAAGGAGTCAACGTCACAAGAATTGTGTTAGTACGTCAAATGCAAGTTTAAATTGTTCAGTTGCAAGTTTGGTTTCAAGTTTAGGCACTCAATGTTTATTTTTGTATTTTTACATTTTATTTGTGCGTTTTTTTATTTTTAAATTTTTATATATAATATAAAAGATACATGATTTGATTTTGTCTCCCAAAAATACAATATAAACAATAAAACAATATATAAAAAATATTATTTGACAATGAACAGTATTTTTTGTCTCCCAAATCTCAACATCAAACCTTCATCACTTATTGTAAAATACTTTACATTACCTCGAAACATAAATCCAATCATACCATCTATCTCCAACATACATTTATTTATTTTTATTTTTCTCTCTCTATTGCCAAAACACCAAGACCGAACACTCAAAACATAAATCCAAACACCATGTTGGGGTTAGGCATATTCTCTTTCTCGATTCTATAAATAGAGCTAGCAAAAGGTCGGATTTAGGATAGTTTGTTAAAGCTCAAAATTGTCAAGAAATTTTTAAGATCGGATAAACCCCGTAGACCCTATTTATTTTTAAAAATATAATTTACAAAAACTAATACTACAATAATGTTGCAAATGAGACAATAATATAATTAAAAGATTTATTTATAAGCATATGTACATTTGTTACTTATACATGCATTACAACTACAACTACTTTACCTCAATATCTTAATTCATAAAAAATATTAGTTTTGTGTACTATACATAAGTATAAATAAAATAGGGTAAAATGCTACATCTGGTCCCTTAAGTTTTTATTTAAAATCACTTTAGTCCCTCAGGTTCATTTTTTTTACTTTAACGTCCTTAAACTTAGTTTTTGTCTTATTTTGGTCTGTCTGACTATTTTCAGTGAAAATGTGACCGAATTTTGATTCTTTAGAGGGTAATGGTCAATAAGGTTGATTTTATCACTTCAATTCCTTAAATTTGTAAAATAAATAGTCTCTTTTTTCGGTAGTTAAAGAAGAAATTATGAATAAATTTTATAAAACTTATCCAATCTGAGCATATAATAAAAAAAATCTAGGTCAGTAACTTTTTTTTTAAAACTTAAAGTTAAATCTAAAAAATTTAAACCTTAATAATATTAATTAAATATTTAGATTTTTGAATAAGAAATTCATAGATTACACTTTTTAACTAGATTTTTTGATGGATTTCATATATATATGTATATAGAGAGTTCATTTTTAGAGGTTTTTTAAAAATATAGTTCCATTTTATAGAAAAAAAAGTATGTAAGAACCTCTTAAAATAAATTTTATATATATTTAAATAAATAATCTAGTTAAAAGTACATTCCACCAACTTTTTCTTCAAAGCTATAGCTGTTAATATTTAATAAATATTATTAAGATTTAATTTTATTAGACTTATCTTTAACTCCTAAGATTAAAAAACCGACTTAAATTTTTAATTATATTTTCATATTACACAAGTTTTATAAAATTTATTCATAATTTTGATTTTTTTTGTCACTTTTGAAAATGAAAAAAAGTGAGACTATTTCATTTTAAATTAAGCAATATATTATAATTATGTCCACAAGAGTTCAAAGTTTTCATTTTTCATACAAGACAATTACATCATATTCCCATATAAAAATATAAAAAAAATATTTTTTTTCTAAAAAGGAACTAATTTGATAATTTTATAAATTTAAGGGATTAAAGTGATAAAATCAAATTTAAATAGATCATATTATCCTCCAAAAAATAAAAATTAAGATTTCAATTATTATTATTAATTATTATAATTATGGAGGAAAGAGTTGGAGAACACAATGATAAGGAGAGAAAAAAGAGAGTTTGAGGAGCTATCTCATATGGTTGGGGCCAACATTTGTCACAATCTGAAGGCAGCATGATGATGGAGCAACATCAATATCCAACATTTTTATTTTTCCTAATTACACTTAATTCCCTTTAAAAATATTAAAATATATGTTTTTTTAAAAAAAATCTAAAATTATATTTGCACCCCTTTAAAAATTTGTTCTTTACATCTAAACCCCTTTATGCAAGGCTTTTGATGAAAAATACTGACGTTAGCAGAAAAATTACAAATGCACCCCTCATTTAACATTCCTATGTAATAATTTTGTAATTGTAAGGAAAAAAAAATATAGTGATATTAACCTCACTCCACATATATATTACATTTATCCCTTATAGGATAAAAATATATTTGAAATACTAAATGAGGGGCAAAATTGAAAATTTATATAAATTTTTTTGCTAACGTCAATGTTTTTGGCCAAACTCTTACAGGAGGGTGCCAAGTGTAGAAAAAAAAATTCAGAGGGGTGTAAGCGTAATTCAAAATTTCTCTAAGGAAAAGTGTAAATTGGCATTTTTCGAAGGGGTCTAAGTGTAATTAATCTATATTTTTTTGCTATTATATAATTACACCAATATTTTTAATAAACTAAGCAACTAAGTAATATATCGGTTCAATCAATACATTTTCATTCATATTATGTCAAAATTATTAAGGAGATGTTTGTTAAAATTTAAATTAAATGTTTTTTTTAATTATAACTTAAAATTAAGATACATAAAAATATTTGGAAATACAACTTCTGCTAATACTTTTCCTAAATTAAGTTAAAATAAGTTAAAAGCTGTAGGTTGATAAAAAGGTGCTTATTGCAACTTAAAGCTCTTTCTTAAATAAGTTGAACTTCTTATGACTTCTTTTTTGTCCTAATTATTTTTTGTAAATTATAAAAATAGCCCAACCCATTAATCACTTAAATCTGTCTACCTACTAGGGCAATCACGTAATTTCACAAATAAATTGATATTAAATTAAATTTTTTTACCAAACACTTGCATATTAGTTTTTTTTTCTACTTATAACTATATTATTTATAAACACTCAATTTTTATATTTTAATCACTAATTATCCATTTTTCTAAATTGAATATTTTTTTAAAAAATAAATTATTGCAACACCCCTAAATCTGGACTCAAAGATGTGAAGCAATTTGTATTTTTAATCATATTAATTACATCATTATATTAGGGTATGTTTTTTAAATTGCTAGTTTAATAATTATTATTGACTTATACATTGATAATTGAAACGAACAATAAATTATCATAAATATAATTAATGTATAGTGAGATTGGAAGTATTGTGATTATATAATTTATAGAATTAATTGAACCTAATCCCAACCAATTTGACCAAATTCTGACACTGATAGTAGCTTTTGATGTGATAAGGTATTTAAGTTTGTTTAGCAGAAGTCTCTATTATTGATGTTCAATTTAGGAAAAATCACATTTCTGATCCTATATATTGTGAATATTTTTTAAATTGACTCTCATTTACTTTTTTTTTTTTTTTATGTTTCATCTCATAAGTTGAATTTTTTTTCAATTTTAGTCACCACGTGCATTTTTTGTCGAATAATTAACGGAGCCATTAACATTTTTCGTTAATTATTTACTGAAAAATGCACGTCACTAGAAGAATCATAATATTTTAACTACGGTAAATTGTTCATGCTTAATACCGAACAGTCGTAGCAAATAGTTATTAATCATGACCACTGTTAACATTTGTTATGGCTAAAAATCATGGCAAATGATTTTTATCATGGTGGAAAAGCTAGTTTTTGCATTGATTTTATTTAACCGTAGTTAATAGTAGTTACTTACCATGACTTTTAGCCATACCCACTAATATTGCAACCAATAATAATTTTTTTTTCTAGTGCGTAAGGATGAATATTGAAAAAATTTCAACTTATGGGATGCAATGTATGAAAATCGTAACAAATGAGACTAAATTGAAAAACACCTTAACGATATATGCGACTAAAAATACAATTTCCCATTCAGTTTAATTCGCAAAAACAATCCAGAAGTGTAAGATTACGAATTATTGGATCAAATAGGAGATGTTGAGATTTTATGAACAAGTTGGAGATTATAAATTCAAATTTTTATGAAATATACAGGTATTTCTTTTATTTTATACGATTGAATTAATGTATTGTTTAATTTATTAAAATATTAATATAATTATAAATAAAAACAAATAGAAGAGTGAATAACAAGACAAATAAAGGTGATGAAAGAAGAGTTAGATTTAGGGTTAGGCATATTTCTTCACCCCTATTGGCTATTATCTTTTGTGACCCCAAAAATAAAATAAATTAAATGTACGGAAGAAAAGTAGCTCACTTTTTTTTTATAATCATTTATTTATTAAAATATAAACATTAGATTCCAATTATTGTTATGCAATTAAAGAGTCGGAAGACGCATGTTGAGTCTTAATTGGACTAAGTTAAAGGTCTTTGAAACTCAGAATGAGACCCAAAAATTTTCTAACATAATATGATTGATTTTTCACAGCACTGTAAATAACCATAATTTAAAAATTATGATAAATTAATATTATTAATATAAATTAATATGAAAATTTAAATTTTTACCACAGTTATTAACCAATTTATGTCCAAACATTTGTTATGATTTTAGTTATGACTAATGTTTTGATCTCACTTGTAGAAACAACGATTGATTCCCGTTACGTAGTTGTGGTTAATTTGTATACGCCACGGGATTATTTTCTTTTGACGATAGTAATTTACTATAGGAGAAAAATCATACTTTTTCAAGTGTATTATGTCCTGCAAGATAGAGCTTATGTAAACAATTTTGGAGAAGTCAGGATTATAGTTATCTGATCTTAAATCAATGATGTCGTTTAGAGGTTAAGTAGGTACGAAAAGTTAGTATAGCAAAAGTTGTACATGATGAATGGATATCGTGTGATTATAGATCGATGTAACAAAGTTGTATGATGTTACATAAATTATTGGTTCGATCTTAGTCAAACGATTGTGGTCAATCTTTACATACTAGGGCTTGATTTTAGTCAAATTCGAATAGATACAACTCAAACGTGACGTGCGTAAATCCAAATGTAGGTTGAGGTAAAAAATTTATCAATAAAGGAGGTATTTTTATCATTTTCGGGGTGCCCAAATTTAAAATTCCCACATCAACATCCATATTCAGACAATCCATAAGTTTGATATTTAGTTCTTGAAATTGAAATTTACAAAATGAATTTGGAAGAAGATTTCTTCTTTTTTTTTTTTTTCAAATAGTCAGAAAATAGCAATGTCTGTTTTGTCTGGTAAAAGGGTTTGGCCATGCAGCATGTGAACTTCTCTGGTTGTCTGGGTAATAGTAGTGACAGAGATCCCATTGGACAACAATTGTCAAGGAAATAAATATAATAAATTATATCCTATTTCTCTTATAATCTAAACATTCATGTTTCAATCCCACCATACTTCCAACTTTTCTCCACTTTTCACCTACATTTTAATAGACACTGCACTCAATGTATAATACGTCGTATAGTTAGATGATTAATTATTTTCTAAGACAATAGTGATGTAAAAATAGCAAAATATTCCTTAAAATTGATAATTTCACAAATAATACTCGTGTTTGTATGATAAGTCAAGTGGGGTCACTCATCCTGGACCCAATGACCTGAATTTTTGTATTTTAAGGGGTGATATGTGGCAGCATTCGGAGGCGTCAAGGCAGTATTTGTCCAAACTTTGAATAGTCTATAACAAAGTATTCAGATTACACGCTTAAAATTATTTTACGCTTTCAGACCGTTTGGCCTATATTTCAATCATATCTTGAATGTCAGAGTATTTTTGTTGGGTATGACTTTGACACTTTTGACGTTGTTAATTTGAAGATTATCCGCACAATCTTGAGGATCGCAGTGGATAGTCCGACCTCGACCCGATCAAATAGATACACAAAATATTGAATATAATATGAAACTAACCAAACACACTACAAAGAATACATTATTCCAATTAATTTATCTAGTTCTGTTGTACTTTTATATCTCAACCTCAACAAAGTGCACACAACAATTCTTTGAGTAAAAGATAATGTAGTATCTTTAACATAACTAACATACACCCAACCAACACTCACCCACTTGTAGAAAACAGCTGTCGGTTGATTACATCATGTAATTATTGATTGTATTCTTTCTTTTTTCCATGATATTAAAAAAATAAATAAATAAACCCCTCTAATACATAAAACCCTATTAATATTTAAATATTACTTTATATGCAGAAACAATGATATGATATGTGAATATTCAAAATATATGAACTAAAATTAATATCATATGAACCTCAAAAGAAAATATTAGGAATAATTACACATCCCTCTTCTTAAGTTTGGTGTAATTATACGTAATTTTTTTGTAATTTGAGAAATTATATCTAGCACTTTTGAGGTTTGGTTCCGTCTAATAAATAAATCACTCCTTCAATCAATATTAACTGAATTTGATGATATTATCAAAAAAACTAAATAAAAATTGATATTTACCTTCAAATTGACTTATTACTAACTTATTGCAGGTGAAAAAATTTTCTTTCGGCTAAACTACCCTTATAACAGTGAAGATACCTCCTCACATGCATTAACGTGTGAAAACGTATGAGGATAATTTAGTCATAAAAAGATTTATCTCATCTGCAATAAATCAATAATGGAGGGACTTATTTGTTAGATGAAAGCTAACTTTAGAGATGCTAGATGTAATTTCATAAATTACAGAGGATCTATATATAATTACACTAAATTTTGAAAGAAGAGAGTGCAATTATTTCAAATTATTATTATAGGTACTCTACAATAGTCTTTATCCATACAGGCTAAAAGAAGAAAAGGAAAAAGAAAAAGAGAGGCAGCATGCAAAGGCCTCTGTGTGTGTGTGTGTGCGTGAAGGAATCCCAATGTTACATGACTTTCATAACATCAACTTCTATTTACCTTGAGCTCAAAGGCAGAGTCCCCATAAATAGGGCATATATTATTTTATTTTTTTTGTTGGTTTTGGCTCCGACCACGACTTACAAATTACCCACCAACATGCTAAAATAAAAAATAAATATTTAATTAAAAGTGATTCGTCTATACCAACTGAGCGGCAGTCGGGATTTTGTGATATTTGGGTCCCGAGTGTACTCATTGCTGTTTAAAGGGGGAAAAGAGTAGTAGAGAAGCAATGGATTTGGGTGGCAGTAGGAGGAGGGGGAGTGGTAGTACTATGAAGAACACTGAGGTTCAGGTGGATGAAAAAGTTAGCAACATGAGGCCAAAGCAGAGCCCTGGTGGGGTAAATGGCAAGACCAAAACCCGGAAATCCGAGAGTGTTGAGAGCAGCCCAGTTCAGATTTCGAGGCAGAGATCTGAGTTGAGCAGGAATTGGGATGAAAAACATAAGGAATTGAGTGTTTCTTCTGATGGGATCAAGC